>NC_046987.1:3366513-3406513 GCF_009769545.1 Cyclopterus lumpus
CAATATGTATAATTTCAAAGACCCTTGTGCCACAGCGTGCTTGTTTCTCTCCGCCGGCCTCCTCGTTCCCCCTCTCCCCGTTCCTTTTGTTCTACCTCTATTAGAGTTGTCCTTGACTGCCGAGCGAGCGCAGCCTCTCGTTGAGAGGAGCCAGTTAAACGCTCTCTTGCTCTCCTGTAGAGACGAGAATGGGAGTGAGACAGACAGAAAGGATTGCGAGAAAAGAGAGGAGAGAGCCTTTCTTCCAATTCAGAAAATGTCTTCTTGGAGCCACAAATGAGCGGTGAACGAGACGGGAAGGGTATTAGCGGGAAGTTGGCCGCATGACGAAGCGTCTGAAGACGGGGGAGAGCTCTGGGGCATCTTGTTTGGAAAGACAGTGAATGGATGGACATTGTCTGCCAAGAAGGACAGCCATTGTGGCCCGTCGTCCCTTGAGATGTATCCGTGTAAGGGCGAGATTGCGGTGGTCAAACCTTTTCACTGCGGTTTCCAAATGTGGTTTCCAAATATGGTTTCCAAATATGGTAACCTCCGCTCGTCTGTTGTGGGAAAAAAGCAACATGCCGAAGCCGAAATCGCCAAACTGGAGGCTTCAAAACGTCACTTCTTATATTCACGAAAAACTTAGTGCAGAAGCTTCTGGTGACAGTGTGGTGGAAGATCAAACATAAAAAATGATTCACCAGCCAACAATTTCTTTGTTAATATCGGGAGGTTCATCGTGCTGACTGGGAGATGAGCTGTGGGCTCCGCTCACAACCAATCCTGTCACGTTAGTCAATCTTTTTCAAATGGCATTGAGCGCTGCCTTCTATAGAACGGGGTTAGGGGTTCATGTTCGGCATTTTACAACGCACCTCGGCACAGACACAGACAGGCAAATAAACAGATAAGAGACAGATGGACAGGCAGACAGGTAAACATTCAGACAGACGGGCAGGCAAACAAGCGAAGACACACACAGATGACGAATAGACAGGCAGATAGTCGGGCACATTGGCAGAGCGGCCGACAGCCTGGACGCTTTCCTGCAGAGAGGTATTGGCCAGGAAGAGTGGCTGGCAGGCAGACAGGCAGATGGACAGCCAGGCACCCATGCACATGGACGGAGACGCGGACACAGCAGCAGACAGACAGGAGGACCGGAGGAATAATAGACGGAGAGACAGGCACGCAGAGCAGCGGGCAGAGAGGTTGCCAGACAGACATGCACCGTTGGTAGCGGGACAGGCAGTTGGCGTAGGAAGGAGACATGGGGACGGCAAGCGCCTCTGGCAGAGAGGGGGAGCGAGATAGAGGGAGAGAGAGAGAGAGAGAGAGATGGAGGGATGAGGTCAGTGCACGGCTGGCTGGCTGACTGTTGATCTGTGGCACTGGGCTGGCAGAAGAGGGTCCTCTGGGAGCGAGCAGCTCCAGTCTCCGTTTGCATTCCCCCCGAGCCCTCCACCCACCCCTTCATCGCTCCACCACCCCCACGCCCCCAGCTGGGATACAAAGACGGGCCTATGAGGGGAGAGATATTTAGTGAACAGTGGCACAGACAGGTGAACCAAGGCCAAATTAGGCGCACAAATGTCATTCAGTAATATTTAGGACGTCATCCAGTTTAGAATCTGGGGCAGGGAGACGCCGTGGCAACTCAGTCCTCTGCCACGTGTACCCCAGGCGTTCATGAAGGGGGACATGTAATTAATATTACATGTCTAAAGATAATATGGGAATATATAAACAGTTCTTTTAGTTCCCTAAAATTCAGAAATGTCCGACTTCTAAAAAGAGCTACCCTGCTCCGTGTGTCATGTGTATCTTTTACATCATGTTCACTTTTATCATTCTGTTAGTTAAAAGGCTTATCCAGAACAACTTACAGTGACGGCAACTGATCAACATTATAAACAAGCAGTGCTTTACTATTTAAAATGCAGCAGTCACCAAAGCATTGTGTCCTATGAGATATCCTGATCATATTTCCAGCGTAAATGCACCGCATACGGTTAGAAATGCTTGACTGCCACACGGCAAGTCTCTGGTTTGCAAAAAAAGCCTGCGGAGGTATTTCCAGGACACAGACGAAATGTTAGAGTGTTATGGTGGTCTTGACTTACCCCGTGTTTGGACAGTTGAAATATTGGATCAGCGTGTCTATATGTGATTGGAGGTGCTGAGGATGTTATTTATGGCTTTCTCTCGGCTGGAGTTATACAAGGTTAATGTTACAGCCGTGCGTGGGCGTGTGAATCTATATGTGTGTATTCGTGTGTGTGTCTGTGTGTGTTTGTGTGTGTGTGTGTGTGTGTGTGTGTGTATGTGTTTATTCGTGTGTGTGCCTTGCTGCAGGGTGCAAAGCTGCTCTAAATGTCCATCTGCCGAGTTCAGAATCCACCTGAGCCCACTCGCGCATGCGTGCACACACACACACACACACACACACACACACACACACACACACATACACATGGCAGTTGCACCCATGCCCCGATACCTACCCCAGAACCTCCAACCTAAGTACATACATTTTAGGATGGTTGAAATTGGCTGAATGCCGTTGAATATTGGTTGATAAAAAAAAGCATTGGTTTGAATTATTATCTATTTTATGTCCATTACACCAGCCAACTGGCCCTGTGTCTATTTATTCCTCTGACTGGCTTTGTAAGCCTTGTCGTGGACGAAGAACAGCCGATTGGTGAAGCAGAACAGAGGAATTATCTCTGATGATATCTCCTTGTTTCCCTCCATGAACCTTAACAAGGTGGCAGCTGACGGGGGGGGGGGGGGGATCACCTGGGCGTTCTCCTACCCGCTGCTGAAGATGGCGAGTACAACTCTGCTTACGTCTTCAGTCTGACCTGGAGCACACCGCTGGTTCCAGGTCTGCTTGTTTGACGTAACTTAAGGCTGTCGGGACACGGTGTCTCTGTGTTGAATTATTCCTCGTTCGGCTTGACGTAACATTTCATTTTCAGTCAATGAAAGGGACGCTTGGTGACTCCCGTCAGTGCTGCGAGACAGATGCGGTACTTTTTCACACTCAAATATCTGTGTTTTTCTATTTGATTGGTTACTAATGTTTCCCTATTGATTTCTTACGTTTACGACCTGCACAGCCCCGATGAGCCATCTCCTTGTCTCAGCTCCATTCGGACCCACAGTATTTTAATTCCCACTGGAGTTTTGCATAAAAACATCCCACCTTTTCTCAAGCTGCCACCTTGATGTAGCTACAACATGCGGTGTGATATCAACATAACAAGTTTTCTGACAAGAATCCAAAAATGCACATATACATATTTCACAACAGGTGTCAAGAGAAGTATGGCGGGGAAGAATGCGTTGGAAAGCCCTGAACACAGTGTATGCCTGTGTGTAGGTGTACATATACACACAGTTTGTGTTAGCAGATTATTGTATTTCAGTGTGGGCATGTGTGCCTGGCACAGTGAGTGCCAAGCTGATGATTATTGAAACGAGCTTATGACTCGACGTTGCTGGTACGACTCTGGCAAGATCGCAGAGTCACATTCGCTCACAAGTGCCACATGAAGCGCATGTTTCTTTTTCTGAAGATGCGGTTTAATGGTTTCCAGTGACACTATAGGCACGGTTCAATCTTCCAGTTCTGTAAATGGTTAAATACATAAATGCTGCTGTGCTCAGCCAGCGTCTGCTCTACTGTAGCCAAACAGGAGACATTTATAGAGCCGGTCTCTGACAATGTGCACATAGATTAAAACCCTTTTATTCCCCTTGGATGGGAATATGTGCTCTTGGAGATAGGGGTCTGTTGGTACACATCATTCACACCTGACTGTGGGACACTTTGAATTGTGCAAGTCTTTGAAAGGCTCACAATGTGACCATTTGAAGTGACTCCATGAACACAGCACATCCAGACAACAGGCCTTTCTCACAGCAGACATTTAGACTCGTCCCGGTAGGAAGAGGGCAAGAGTTCCTCATAACGTCAACACATGGCGCTGTTCTATTCCGGTGTCCCAGTGTTATGAAGTGTGGCAGTGAGCCAGCGAGCACAACACCAGGACCCTGAAACTGAAGCAGATGAATGGAAATCTGAAATATATTCACATTATTTTCATTGGCTTTGCTCCTCCTACTGTGACGCGATCAAAAACACTGTCAGTGTCCAATACGTACTAAATGTTTTTTAGACGGCTTGAGAGTGCAGCGCAACAGGATCGAGGCCATCAGAGTATCAAACCTGGATACTATCTGGAATCAACCAAACGTGTCCATACAGCACCAAGTATCGAAAACCCTCAAGTATCTAAAGTTGTGTTGTCCATTCCCAATAAATCTTTGAAGAAGATTGAATCTCTGCATTGAAAAGAGAAACGTGTTTATTTGGAGCCTTACAGTATGCAGACCTCCTCTCCTGTGTGCCCTGCAGTTAAATCGTGTGTTGTCTTGCTCCTGATAATATTTGCACATCTGGTCCCAGTTCGGTATTGCTAAAGCTGACATTGAATGTCTTCTCAGATTGTGTTTTTATCACTCAGAGCAAATACTAACAACAAGCATTGTTTAGTAGGTGCACCTAAACTTGGGTTTCACGTTAGCAAAAGTATCCCAAAAAAAGGCCGCAGCCTCCGGTTCTGCCATGTGACGGCAATACAGAAGCGTCTTTCTTTCTTTAGAGCGGGGCTAAACTCCACTTCTCATAGACAGTCTATGGGAAAAACAATGAGTGAGAGAGAAACACAGGCTGCACTAGTCAGCGTGTACAGGCTACAGAAAAGGTTTAAAATAGATGAACCATTAATGACACTATGGCTATAAAGGGGGACATTCATTCACATCTGTGTGAGGAGCAGCTCGGAAAGCACTCTCCATTTGCTAAACCAGCGACTCATTTGTTGGGATGCGTCAGACGGGGCAGCGGGTGGTAAAGAGGGCGCAGTCTGCGTCCACTTCTGCAAACACTCTCATGGCTTTACTGCGGGATTCACACAATCAGAAACTAATTCTGTCTCGTGTCGTCCAACGCCTTCGACGAGGGGACAATTTTCCTATTCTGCCCTATTAGGCTGCTACTTTTGGTGCCACAGGATACCCAGTGACTGTGTAGAGCCTTGTTAGTGACCAATGTGTTTGGGTGAGAAGCAGGGGTGGGGTGCCTTCCCATAGCACCATATGCATGCATGCACATCGTGCGTGTGTTTGTGTGTGTTTGAGATGGATGGAATCAGGGGCGGTATTCAGTGTTTTTCTATTCAGTTCAGTTTATTTTGTATAGCCCAAAATCACAAATTACAAATTAGCCTCAGAGGGCTTTACAATCTGTACACATACGACATCCCTGACCTTTGACCTCATATCGGATCAGGGAAAACTCCTCAAAAATAGAAAAAACCCTTCACAGGGAAAAAAGGGAGAACCCTTCAGGAGAGCAACAGAGGAGGATCCCTCTCCCCAGATGGACAGAAGCAATAGATGTCATGTGTACAGAATGAACAGCGTTACAGAGTTACAACACATTTAATTAATATTAAATACTATTATTACAGCCTGTGTGTGTGTTACAGAGAGGGAGAATGAGAGAGAGACAGAATGAGTGTACAGTGGAGGGGGGGTGGGGGGGTTCTCTCGCTCTCTCTTTCTGGCTAGCTCGCCTGCGGTGATTCAGTGTGTGTGTGTGTGTGTGTGTGTGTGTGTGTGTGTGTGTGTGTGTGTGTGTGCTTGCGTGCCTATGCTTCACTGCCTATGCTGAGATACAGCATGCCAAGCTGGGGGTACCTTTGTGTATTGCGTGCGTGCGTGCTTGCGTGTGTGTGTGTGTGTGTGTGTGTGTGTGTGTGTGTGTGTGTGTGTGTGTGTGTGTGCCTGGTGTCATCTCAGGGTAAAGCCTCGGGACATATAGGGTCATGTGACAGACAGCCCTATCTATCTATCTATCTGCAGACTGCATCATTGGTATTCTGGGTAGACACTGGCAGCCAAGCAGGAGGGAGGGGGGGCAGGGGAAGTAAGGAGAGAAGTGTGCGTGTGTGTGTGTGTGTGTGTGTGTGTGTGTGTGTGTGTGTGTGTGTGTGTGTGTGTGTGAAAGAGAGAGAGAGAGAGAGAGAGAGAGGGAGGGAGTGATTAAAAAAAGAGGGAGAGAGATAGAGAGAGAAAGAGGAGGATTTTGTGGAAAGAAAAACGGAGACGAGAACAATAGAGCTCATCAGTGCATTGAGACCTGGGTGCAATCAGCAGACACACACACATCACGCGCACACACACACACACAAACACACACACACAAATGAGTACTTGTACACTGTACACTGACCTGTGCACGACTGCACACGCACATCAACCGTCGTCATTCAGTCATTTTAAAAGCATGCATGGACACACACATCCTGTCAACACACACACACACACAGAGCAATGTCCTTGCCAATTCAGAAGGGATGATCTGATATGAATAACGAGAAGGAAGATGCCACGAGGACTAAATGTTTGAAAATGTCATCCAGCAGCAACACAAAATGAGCTATTTCATTAGCCGGGGCCGAGCACTCCAACGCAGCACGGTTTATCATCGCTTAGGGTTAAACTCCCATCTGATGTGCTAAAAGACAGCTAACCTTCAAAGGCGCTTTACTGCAGAGACACTTTCCCGACCGGCCCCCCTGTCCGTCGAGCGAGGAAAGGTTGTAAATGCCTTCGCAGTAAATGAGCGTCCAGCCTTCATCGGCAGACGGACACACGCAGGATCAGTTCACCACGGATCAATATCATAACAGCAAAACAGTCATATGGGCTGTGAAGAGAAGAGATGTTGTTTTCATCGTTAAGTCTGAGGAGTTGTTAGATGGCACTTTTTTATGGACGCTTGTGCCCCTTGATTAAACATTTGACATGCGACATTTTGACATTAACGAAAACATCTCTGGTTCAGTAAACTTGCTTTCCAAGAGGTAAGATTACCACCTTTCACACAGCGGAGATCAGGGAAAAACCACCGAGACCCAATGCGCAACAGCAAGAGAGACATCATTTTTCTCGAATAGGTAAAGTAGCCGTTGAATGAAAACACATTTAATGAATCACTACTGTGGTTGATGCGTTTTTTAAATCACACACGTGGTAAATACCAAATGAATGTGTTTAAGTGGAGTTAAAGGCTCTCCATTCTTTTCTTTTCCTCTCTCAGTTAAACAAACAGAATGTCGTCTTATATTGAATGTTACAAGTAGGCTACAATTATCTGAACAATACCAACATTCAGGCTTCTGTGGAAGACATTCTGCTAATTTATGTGGCGCCTATAATAAAATCTCCTGCCACCCACCTATGGGTCCGTGGGAATGACTGGCCTAGAGCCTGATACTATCTATCGAACCCGAATTATAGGCCAGTAATGTTCCGTTCAGTGCACATCTTGGTCCTAATTGTTTAATAATCAATAATAAGGCTTCCTTACAAATAATATTAAAATATGACCCGCATATATATCATTATGTGAAGAACTCAGTAGATGTCGGATGCATTGTGTCGTGTCTTAAGTCCCAGCGTTCAGTTTCAGCTCCCAGAAGAGCAGACGCTGAGCTTCGTGACTCAAATGCAACGGTAAAAGTTTAGGAGCACACGCTCATCGTTCAGACGCCACCGGGTTTCCACTTTGTCTTTTTCTTGTTGTCAAAGCGCCGGAACCTTTCCTACTTTGACCTCGACGGGGAGAGGAACAGAAGCAGGAGCCCGTGGTAATAACAAACGTCAAATCTATCTGTCCCTTCAGGCAGCTGCCGCTTGTGTTCTAGTGAGCGAAAGAACTCCCAACACTTTGTTCATATTCTCTCCCTCTTAATTTGTCGTCCACATACGCAAGAGACCCTTGACGTTCAGGTGGCCACGCTCCGAGCTTGTATGGAGCGTCTGGAAAGGCTCCTCGTGGCGTCACGTCGGCTCCAACGGCAGCATGAGGAGTGGAGCGTTCCATCTTTCCATAGGTGAAGGCGCCGCGCGGTGGTTTTCCTCTGGCTATTTCAGGTCTCGGCTGTCTCTCTCCTCAACCTTGGTGTTCTATAGCTGCTGGGGATGAGAGATGTTGTTAACACTTCTAAAGGCGTAAATCCCCCCCCCCCCCCCCCCCCCCCTCTCTCTCTCTCTCTCTCGCCCTCTCTCTGCAATGTTGTTCCCTTCACTCGCTATCTGTGCTGAGAGGTGATTGGAGTCTTCCCAGTCTGGTAATGGGCACTCACACAGACACATGCACACACGCACACACACACACACACACACACACACACACACACACACACACACACACACACACACACACACACACACACACACACACACCGTTGTACAGCCACAGTGCAGAAAGAGAGAGAGGGAGAATAGGAGGGAAGGAGACTCATCAAGTAATTAAGGCCCTGGCTCTCCCTTGGAAATTAAAGGAATGGCCCTTTGCTCTCCTCTCTCCCTCTCTTTCTCTCCATCTTCCTCCTCCTGCTGGGCTGATTGCTGTCTGGCTTCTCTCCTCACCTGAGTATTTCAGTCTCACTCCCCGACAGCCAACCCAGAGTGCATTGTGCCGGTGATTACCTCACCGTGGGTAATTGTGGCGGTGGTTTTTTCGCTCATTGATATTTCCCCCACACACTCTGGACGTAAAGACTGGGGGGAGGCCCCTCCCTTGAGAAAGCAAAGGGCCTTGTGTGTGTGCTTTTAGCTTCTTGTGTGTCTTATTGTGGTGGTGGTGGGGGGGGGGAGGCACAAGCTAATAATAATGAACAGAATTGGATGTGATCCTGTGTGTGTTTTTCATTTATTCCTTTATTTATTTTTGCCCTGCCGTGAGCAGTCGTCTTCTGAGTTTGTGTTCTGGGAGCGCAGCAGGTCACTTCCATCTCCCGCGTCCTTGAAGAGGAGTGAAAAGCGGGTCAGACAAGGGCTTTTACCTCGGCTCACTCTTCCTCTTTGATGGGAGCGGGAGGGCCGCAAAGAGACCCGGTGCACCTCACCGCCGCTGCTCTCACCTCGCCGTCGTGCCGATGCGCCGCACTCCGTGGGAAAAGATCCAGACATACCAGGCAGATTTGTGTTTGCAGCCGCTGTAACAAGAAGCACCCGGCAGCTAGAATGTGATACGTGTTGATTTAATATAGAGCGCTCTGCAATTGGCTCTGTGTCCTGCCTTGCCCGTGTCTCCTGGCTGGACCTGCCTCCAGCCCCGTGTGAGCCGCCTCCAGCCTCACAGCCCTCAATGAGATTAGAGGGAATAGAGATCAGAAGATAGCTGGATGACAGCAGACATTATGACAAAACCAAAAAGAAGCCATCCCAGTCCAGTGGTACGCAGCTTTGTAGTCTCGTCACTGAATTACTTGAAGTTGATATCTGCAAACATAAATAACAACCACATCTTGATTTTGAACCTCAAGTTTATTGTTCGGTATATTTAAAAGAAATAGCATCCAGCATTTTTCTTCTTTTTTTTAAAATCATTTGTGGAATGTATTGGCTTCCCTCCTAATTTGTAATTTTTTTAACATTTTCTTTGGACAGTAACTTAGGTTACAGAGTGTACATCATTACACGTTTAGTATTCAATATATACAGTCCAGTTTTCAACATCAGACAGACAGACGGGGACTTGAGAGAGTTTGGTAGAGGTCGATGTACTTCCCTCATAATTTGATGAGCAGATACTTTTTAATGGTGGTAGTTAAATCATTTTGGACACTGATGTCACCAATAGAAATTTGTAACAAGTGTACAATATTGAATAAATTAACTACATATTAAGAAATTAACATTAATACATACAATGATTTAAATGAATGAAATCATTTACTTTATTATAAAGTTTTTATTTCAGTCAAAATGTCAGTTTCCTTCATGACTTTTTTATTGCATGACACCACTTCTCACGACAGTGAGGTTGAAATCTGCCAGACCCTCAACTGCGCCCACCTTTTGCCAGATCTTGTTTGACTAACCTGACACGCCAGACGGCTTGTTACACAGAACCGCCTGAGAAGCCGTCATTGGGGACTGTTTGGCAAAGGCACTTAGAACAAGAAATACTTGGCAGGTGATTGGATGAAGCATCCGTCAATCAAACTCTTAACAAAAACACATTTTCAATTGAAAAAAAGCCATCTGTGTTGTTCTCTGTTTTCTTCCACGCTAACCTCTTAAGGAGCCACCATTGTTGTTCAGAACTAACTAAGCCACGCCCCTAGCTGCCAGCAGCACCTCGCAGGGCGCTGATTGGTCCGTATTACTTGAAGCGTGACGAGATGAATTCTTGTGCGATCTCGTGTTCCTGCAATTCTCTACGTGATCTCGCGTGACTCCAGACTTCCAGATTGTGACGTGAAAGTGTCGATATAAAGTTAACAGTATTTCACCTGCTTTCTGTTGTATTGTTTTCTCTACTCGTGTAGGAGGAGGAAAAAAGAAATCCCAGCAATATTAAAGTTGTCTAGATGCAGGGTCATGGGATTTCTTGAGCTGGTTTCTGCTTTATCACTGTTTTGACAGTGTGGTCAGTATAATGCCTCAGTGGGATTTAGAGGGTTGGGGTGGTTTAGTTCAGGGATGTAGTGGATCAGGTCTTTTTTTTTCTAAACTGAAACCCTTTTGAATTACTCACCTCTGTGCTCTCTGAGCATTAACAGGACTCTGAGACACTCTGAGCAGACTGACAGCTAAAATAACAAAGAAACATCGTCAACATGGGTGCAATGGATCTGCTCTGCACAGCCGGTCAACAGAAGACCACTCCCGTCGCATTAGGAGACAGGATTTGGGTCAAAAAGATCTCTTTAAGGAAAAACGGATACGTGTGCTGTTTTCTTATCTGTTATCTTAGTCTGTGTTTGCAGTGCAGTCCAGTGAAGGCATCGATTCCCACAGAACAGTTTCAAGAGGAATAGATGCAGCTGCCAGCTGGCTTTATAATCAGACCAGTCCCATCTCCTGTTCTCTGGCTTATCAGACTAGCTAACGAACACACCATCACCCAGTTCCACTTCTCCACGGTTCCATCACTCCCCTTCTCTCACCTCGACGTTTGTGTTTGCCTGAAAAGCAGAATTTTGGTTGTAAATATTTTATTTACATTTATAAAGAATTCGGGGTATTTTGTGGGTCTTTAAAGGTGCAGCAGAGAAAAGACGGGACATACATCAACCCTGTTCCCACCTCGGTCTGACATCCATCAAACACATGGAGCCACACTCAGCAGCACCAGGGCATCCAGGCCGAGAAATTATAGTCGCTACTTCACCTCCACAGTGTGTGTGTGTGTGTGTGCGCGCGTGTGTGTGTCTGTGTCTGTGTGTGTGTCCACAAGGCAATGAAGAGGCACAGAAAAGAACACAGGATATTGAACAGAGAGAGGGAGAGAGCAATAGAGAGGGAGATTTCATCTCCTCTCTGCCTGTATACATATCTGTTAGAATGTAGGTCAGGCAGCCCCAGTCACTCTCAGAGCCTGGGAGAAAGAGATTGCTCTGTGTGTGTGTGTGTGTGTGTGTGTGTGTGTGCGCACACACCACATGAATAAAGCATGTGTCTCTCTTGTAATATGTGCTTATTTGTATGTGCCCTTTATCCTCATGTGCCATATGTGTGTGTGTTTCTTTATGTGTTTTGTGTCCGTGTATCTAAACTACCTGCCATGTACAGAATGTGTCATAAAATAAATAAATAAGAATGTCACAGTGGACATCCCAGCCCGTGTGGGACACAGCAGCTGGTCTTCCAGGCTATTTCCAGTGTGTGCACAGTGGTACTATCAAGGGAGGACATGGTCCCTCAAATCATTCTCAGAAGGACTAGACGGCCAGAGACACAAGTACTCGTGTTGGGCTTGGGGACAACCGCAGACATCATGGATTACAGAAATACGTTGATTTGCATAACGTGCGTCGGGCCATAGCAAGACTTCAGGAGAATAAACAAAAAACGTGCCCGCGATCCTCTGAAGTGTGGAAGCATCTTAGACCCAACAACGTGGTGCTCTGTAAACTCTGCACATTTGAAATGGCTTAGCATCTACTGCAAACGCACCGACACTCGTGAAAGGGAAACGCATCTGGATCGCTTTGTCCCCACCAACGCTTGCTGTATGAGGATTATCAAGACGTGGGGACGTGTTCCCTGTTAGGAGTGGTCGTCGCTTTAAACTCATTATTCAAATGTATCTTCATGCCGCCCCCCTTGGCAAAAATAATATCTGCACCACTGCTGTCATCATAATCGCTAGACTAGTTGCAGTGTTCTGATGGAGACTCAGAGCTGTGATTTGTCATCAGCCTCCACATGAAGACCTTCATCAGAGGACAGACCCATCACTTAGAATCTGATTATAAAGACCAGTTGGTCAGGGATGGTGTGTGTGTGTGTGTGTGTGTGTGTGTGTGTGTGATTTGGGGTGAAAGCAGATGGAATTATGTCACAATTTGCAAGAAAACAACCTAATTGGATTTTTTGTAAATGCAGTGAGAAATAATGAGTGTGTGCTCCTTTACCACCAGAGACCGTTATACTGTTATTTTCTTACATACAGAGTGCAAACTATTTTTCCCCCGAGCACTTTGACTTTGTTTTACTGCCGTTTTTATTCATTTTCCCTGAATTAAAATGCTTCAGGGGTTTACCGGTGGCTGTAATCAAATACAAACCGGCTTTCGACGCCGATTTTCAAAGACATAAATGACAGCAGGGCCTATGCCATAAAACCCCCAAAAATATGCTCACACTGTCAAACTACAAAGGGAGTGGACAAAATACATTTAGGGGGGGGGGGGGCAGAGGTGTGTCTCTGTTTGATGAAGGTAAAAAAAAAGACCCCCTGCCGGTTAAAAATAAAGTCTGCTTATGCACGTAACAATTGCGGCGCTTCTTTTTTACATAACGGAACAACAGGCACTCACTGTGAAGGACCAGCTATTGTT
Organism: Cyclopterus lumpus; assembly: GCF_009769545.1. Classification (NCBI taxonomy): domain Eukaryota; kingdom Metazoa; phylum Chordata; class Actinopteri; order Perciformes; family Cyclopteridae; genus Cyclopterus; species Cyclopterus lumpus. The sequence goes on from NC_046987.1 coordinate 3,379,434, forward strand.
TTTTTTTGTGCGCGTGTGTGTGTGCGCGCGTGCGTGTGTGTGTGCATGCGTGCATGTGTGTGTGTGTGCGTCCGTGTGTGTGTGCGTGTTATGGGCCGTCTGCTCGGCCCCCTCTGGGGGCTTCCTTCTTTCTGACGGTCCCTATACACCATCAGCACCTCATCTGTTCCGTCCGATACGTTCTCTCAATTAGCAGCAGGCGATGGAAAGCAACAAAGACGGGCATCCACACCTCCGCCTCTCTTTCCCTTTCCCATCTTCATCACGTTCCGTGTCTTACTTATTTATGTATTTTTGACAGTAGGACACCGACCCCTGTACTCACTCTGCTCGCATCTCCCAGCGCTCTCCCTCCCCCCTTTTCCTCTCCTCCTCTTAACTTGGCAAAGGATGGAGAGCCGAGGAGAGAAATCATGGAGGCAGGCACGGATCATTAGCTATATTTGTCCCCACTTCCTGCAGAAGATGATGGATCTAGCTAATTACCCCATGTTGCCAAGCCCATCGCACACGACAAGCGGCCGCCGCTGTGGCGGAAGTTAGTGTTCGCTTGGCGCGCGCCGCATGGCCGATGCTATGCGCCTGCTCCTGAGCCCAGTCAAAAGCAGAGGGGAGGCATCTCAGATCCGGTCGTGGCTGCACGCGAGCGTGATTGTTCTGGAAAAGGATTTTTAATGAAGCACGCTTTCCCGTCTTCTCCTCCTTCTTCTTCCCCTCTGTGTAGAAAAATGAGTTTGGAGGAGACGTGGTGAGCCAGCCGAGTGTCGGTAGGTCACCGTGGAAGCAGAGGTCCGGACCGAAGAGCTTTGACCCCAAACCCTTTCAGGTAGTGCAGCGCATCCCGTTGTTCACAAGCTGCTTCTGATGCACGCTTGGAAGAGAGCTGTACTGCTTCCTTTTGCCACATTTAACATGATATTCTTTCAATAAATATATTTATGTACAGCATCAACAGCACTACTGTAAGCCCAATCAAGAAATGTAAAGAACCCAAACGCCATTTCTGATTATGGCTATAATGTACAGTTTATGCTGCGAAAGAATATTAAAGATGCAACAATTAGTCGACCAGTCAATTGACAGAATGGGTAAAGAGGAAGTTTTCACTCAAGCTTCTTTCCCACTGGACACCATCCCTTTTCTGGCACAGCGCTATGTGATCCACCTTGAAGTGAATATTTATTCAATGAAATCAACGTAAATTTGGACAGTTTATTATAAATCATCAACAAAAGAACATAGAATTATTAGATACACCATCAAACTCGTCAAAACCGTCATTGGTTCGCCTTTCCACTGTTCCAACTCTGGTTTGGCTGAAATAACCTCTTCCAGAGTTGAATGTGAGCCGTCATACTCGCTCCTCAAAGCTTCCACCCTCCATGGTCATTTCCTGTCAAAGACTCTCAGTTCAAAGTCAACAGAAAAGATTGATTTTCATATTTTGTCCATTTTTTTTCATGTTTCGAAAAGAGAGACTGAATCAACAACAGATGTGAAAAAAAGGTAACCGTCGTAACATTTACACACTTTACTAGCGCTGATTTCTGCACCCGGATATAAAACGATTTTTAGCGTGCTTTCCCGCGTTTAAAAAACACAAATACGGATTCATTTAGGAGGTACGGGTTACACACTGGACAGGTTCGTCTGACAGGGATCTGGGTTAGAAAAAATAAAATGCAAAAATTATCTTCCGTTTTCAATCTGAAATTGTTGAAATGACAAAGGAACCCGTGTTCATAAAGGTCCTCAATCTTCGACAAGGGAACCCGTCTTCATAAAGGTCCTCCATCGTTGACAAGGGAACCCGTCTTCATAAATGTCCTCAATCTTCGACAAGGGAACCCGTCTTCATAAAGGTCCTCCATCGTTGACAAGGGAACCCGTCTTCATAAAGGTCCTCAATCGTTGACAAGGGAACCCGTCTTCATGAAGGTCCTCAATCTTCGACAAGGGAACCCGTCTTCATAAAGGTCCTTCATCGTTGACAAAGGAACCCGTCTTCATAAAGGTCCTCCATCGTTGACAAGGGAACCCGTCTTCATAAAGGTCCTCAATCTTTGACAAGGGAACCCGTCTTCATAAATGTCCTCAATCTTGGACAGGGGAACCCGTCTTCATAAAGGTCCTCAATCTTTGACAAGCGAACCCGTCTTCATAAAGGTCCTCAATCTTTGACAAGGGAACCCGTCTTCATAAAGGTCCTCCATCGTTGACAAGGGAACCCGTCTTCATAAAGGTCCTCCATCGTTGACAAGGGAACCCGTCTTCATAAAGGTCCTCAATCTTTGACAAGGGAACCCGTCTTCATAAAGGTCCTTCATCGTTGACAAAGGAACCTGTCTTCATAAAGGTCCTCAATCTTTGACAGGGGAACTCGTCTTCATAAAGGTCCTCCATCGTTGACAAAGGAACCCGTCTTCATAAAGGTCCTCCATCGTTGACAAGGGAACCCGTCTTCATAAAGATCCTCCATCGTTGACAAGGGAACCCGTCTTCATAAAGGTCCTCCATCGTTGACAAGGGAACCCGTCTTCATAAAGGTCCTTCATCGTTGACAAAGGAACCCGTCTTCATAAAGGTCCTCCATCTTTGACAAGGGAACCCGTCTTCATAAAGGTCCTCCATCATTGACAAGGGAACCCGTCTTCAGAAATGTCCTCAATCTTTGACAGGGGAACCCGACTTCATAAAGGTCCTCAATCTTTGACAAGCGAACCCGTCTTCATAAAGGTCCTCCATTGTTGACAAGGGAACCTGTCTTCATAAAGGTCCTCAATCTTCGACAAGGGAACCCGTCTTCATAAAGGTCCTCCATCGTTGACAAGGGAACCCGTCTTCATAAAGGTCTTCAATCTTTGACAAGGGAACCCGTCTTCATAAAGGTCCTCAATCTTCGACAAGGGAACCCGTCTTCATTAAGGTCCTCTATCGTTGACAAAGGAACCCGTCTTCATAAAGGTCCTCAATCTTTGACAAGGGAACCCGTCTTCATAAAGGTCCTCCATCATTGACAAGGGAACCCGTCTTCAGAAATGTCCTCAATCTTTGACAGGGGAACCCGACTTCATAAAGGTCCTCAATCTTTGACAAGCGAACCCGTCTTCATAAAGGTCCTCCATTGTTGACAAGGGAACCTGTCTTCATAAATGTCCTCAATCTTCGACAAGGGAACCCGTCTTCATAAAGGTCCTCCATCGTTGACAAGGGAACCCGTCTTCATAAAGGTCTTCAATCTTTGACAAGGGAACCCGTCTTCATAAAGGTCCTCAATCTTCGACAAGGGAACCCGTCTTCATTAAGGTCCTCCATCGTTGACAAGGGAACCTGTCTTCATAAAGGTCCTCAATCGTTGACAAGGGAACCCTTCTTCATAAAGGTCCTCCATCGTTGACAAGGGAACCCGTCTTCATAAAGGTCCTCAATCTTTGACAAGGGAACCCGTCTTCATAAAGGGCCTCCATCGTTGACAAGGGAACCCGTCTTCATAAAGGTCTTCAATCTTTGACAAGGGAACCCGTCTTCATAAATGTCCTCAATCTTTGACAGGGGAACTTGTCTTCATAAAGGTCCTCAATCTTTGACAAGGAAAACCCGTCTTCATAAACGTCCTCCATCGTTGACAAGGAAACCCGTCTTCATAAAGGTCCTTCATCGTTGACAAAGGAACCCGTCTTCATAAAGGTCCTCCATCGTTGACAAGGGAACCCGTCTTCATAAAGGTCCTCAATCTTTGACAAGGGAACCCGTCTTCATAAAGGTCCTCCATCATTGACAAGGGAACCCGTCTTCATAAATGTCCTCAATCTTTGACAGGGGAACCCGTCTTCATAAAGGTCCTCAGTCTTTGACAAGCGAACCCGTCTTCATAAAGGTCCTCAATCTTTGACAAGCGAACCCGTCTTCATAAAGGTCCTCCATTGTTGACAAGGGAACCTGTCTTCATAAAGGTCCTCAATCTTCGACAAGGGAACCCGTCTTCATAAAGGTCTTTCATCGTTGACAAGCGAACCGGTCTTCATAAAGGTCCTCCATCGTTGACAAGGGAACCCGTCTTCATAAAGGTCCTCAATCTTCGACAAGGGAACCCGTCTTCATAAAGGTCCTCAATCTTTGACAAGGGAACCTGTCTTCATAAAGGTCCTCAATCTTCGACAAGGGAACCCGTCTTCATAAAGGTCCTCCATCGTTGACAAGGGAACCCGTCTTCATAAAGGTCCTCAATCTTTGACAAGGGAACCCGTCTTCATAAATATCCTCCATCGTTGACAAAGGAACCCGTCTTCATAAAGGTCCTCAATCTTTGACAAGGGAACCCGTCTTCATAAAGGTCCTTCATCGTTGACAAAGGAACCCGTCTTCATAAAGGTCCTCAATCTTTGACAGGGGAACTCGTCTTCATAAAGGTCCTCCATCGTTGACAAGGGAACCCGTCTTCATAAATGTCCTCAATCTTTGACAGGGGAACCCGTCTTCATAAAGGTCCTCAATCTTTGACAAGGAAAACCCGTCTTCATAAAGGTCCTCCATCGTTGACAAGGGAACCCGTCTTCATAAAGGTCCTTCATCGTTGACAAAGGAACCCGTCTTCATAAAGGTCCTCCATCGTTGACAAGGGAACCCGTCTTCATAAAGGTCCTCAATCTTTGACAAGGGAACCCGTCTTCATAAAGGTCCTCCATCATTGACAAGGGAACCCGTCTTCATAAATGTCCTCAATCTTTGACAGGGGAACCCGTCTTCATAAAGGTCCTCAATCTTTGACAAGCGAACCCGTCTTCATAAAGGTCCTCAATCTTTGACAAGGGAACCCGTCTTCATAAAGGTCCTCCATCATTGACAAAGGGACCCGTCTTCATAAAGGTCCTCAATCTTTGACAGGGGAACTCGTCTTCATAAAGGTCCTCCATCGTTGACAAGGGAACCCCTCTACATAAATGTCCTCAATCTTTGACACGGGAACCCGTCTTCATAAAGGTCCTCCATCGTTGACAAGGGAAACCGTCTTCATAAAGGTCCTCAATCTTTGACAGGGGAACCCGTCTTCATAAAGGTCCTCAATCTTTGACATGCGAACCCGTCTTCATAAAGGTCCTCCATCGTTGACAAGGGAACCCGTCTTCATAAAGGTCCTCAATCTTTGACAGGGGAACCCGTCTTCATAAAGGTCCTCCATTGTTGACAAGGGAACCCGTCTTCATAAATGTCCTCAATCTTTGACAGGGGAACCCGTCTTCATAAAGGTCCTTAATCTTTGACAAGCGAATCCGTCTTCATAAATGTCCTCAATCTTTGACAGGGGAACCCGTCTTCATAAAGGTCCTCCATCGTTGACAAGGGAACCCGTCTTCATAAAGGTCCTCCATCGTTGACAAAGGAACCCGTCTTCATAAAGGTCCTCAATCTTTGACAGGGGAACTTTTCTTCATAAAGGTCCTTCATCGTTGACAAAGGAACCCGTCTTCATAAAGGTCCTCCATCGTTGACAAGGCAACCCGTCGTCATAAAGGTCCTCAATCTTTGACAAGGAAACCCGTCTTCATAAAGGTCCTCCATCATTGACAAGGGAACCCGTCTTCATAAAGGTCCTCAATCTTTGACAGGGGAACCCGTCTTCATAAAGGTCCTCCATCATTGACAAGGGAATCCGTCTTCATAAATGTCCTCAATCTTTGACAGGGGAACCCGTCTTCATAAAGGTCCTCAATCTTTTACAAGCGAACCCGTCTTCATAAAGGTCCTCAATCTTTGACAAGCGATCCCGTCTTCATAAAGGTCCTCCATTGTTGACAAGGGATCCTGTCTTCATAAAGGTCCTCCATCGTTGACAAGGGAACCCGTCTTCATAAAGGTCCTTCATCGTTGACAAGCGAACCCGTCTTCATAAAGGTCCTCAATCTTTGACAAGGGAACCCGTCTTCATAAAGATCCTCCATCGTTGACAAGGGAACCCGTCTTCATAAAGGTCCTCAATCTTTGACAAGGGAACCCGTCTTCATAAAGATCCTCCATCGTTGACAAAGGAACCCGTCTTCATAAAGGTCCTCAATCTTTGACAAGGGAACCCGTCTTCATAAAGGTCCTTCATCGTTGACAAAGGAACCCGTCTTCATAAAGGTCCTCAATCTTTGACAGGGGAACTCGTCTTCATAAAGGTCCTCCATCGTTGACAAGGGAACCCGTCTTCATAAAGGTCCTCAATCTTTGACAAGGGAACCCGTCTTCATAAAGGGCCTCCATCGTTGACAAGGGAACCCGTCTTCATAAAGGTCTTCAATCTTTGACAAGGGAACCCGTCTTCATAAATGTCCTCAATCTTTGACAGGGGAACTTGTCTTCATAAAGGTCCTCAATCTTTGACAAGGAAAACCCGTCTTCATAAACGTCCTCCATCGTTGACAAGGAAACCCGTCTTCATAAAGGTCCTTCATCGTTGACAAAGGAACCCGTCTTCATAAAGGTCCTCCATCGTTGACAAGGGAACCCGTCTTCATAAAGGTCCTCAATCTTTGACAAGGGAACCCGTCTTCATAAAGGTCCTCCATCATTGACAAGGGAACCCGTCTTCATAAATGTCCTCAATCTTTGACAGGGGAACCCGTCTTCATAAAGGTCCTCAGTCTTTGACAAGCGAACCCGTCTTCATAAAGGTCCTCAATCTTTGACAAGCGAACCCGTCTTCATAAAGGTCCTCCATTGTTGACAAGGGAACCTGTCTTCATAAAGGTCCTCAATCTTCGACAAGGGAACCCGTCTTCATAAAGGTCCTTCATCGTTGACAAGCGAACCGGTCTTCATAAAGGTCCTCCATCGTTGACAAGGGAACCCGTCTTCATAAAGGTCCTCAATCTTCGACAAGGGAACCCGTCTTCATAAAGGTCCTCAATCTTTGACAAGGGAACCTGTCTTCATAAAGGTCCTCAATCTTCGACAAGGGAACCCGTCTTCATAAAGGTCCTCCATCGTTGACAAGGGAACCCGTCTTCATAAAGGTCCTCAATCTTTGACAAGGGAACCCGTCTTCATAAATATCCTCCATCGTTGACAAAGGAACCCGTCTTCATAAAGGTCCTCAATCTTTGACAAGGGAACCCGTCTTCATAAAGGTCCTCCATCGTTGACAAAGGAACCCGTCTTCATAAAGGTCCTCAATCTTTGACAGGGGAACTCGTCTTCATAAAGGTCCTCCATCGTTGACAAGGGAACCCGTCTTCATAAATGTCCTCAATCTTTGACAGGGGAACCCGTCTTCATAAAGGTCCTCAATCTTTGACAAGGAAAACCCGTCTTCATAAAGGTCCTCCATCGTTGACAAGGGAACCCGTCTTCATAAAGGTCCTTCATCGTTGACAAAGGAACCCGTCTTCATAAAGGTCCTCCATCGTTGACAAGGGAACCCGTCTTCATAAAGGTCCTCAATCTTTGACAAGGGAACCCGTCTTCATAAAGGTCCTCCATCATTGACAAGGGAACCCGTCTTCATAAATGTCCTCAATCTTTGACAGGGGAACCCGTCTTCATAAAGGTCCTCAATCTTTGACAAGCGAACCCGTCTTCATAAAGGTCCTCAATCTTTGACAAGGGAACCCGTCTTCATAAAAGTCCTCCATCATTGACAAAGGGACCCGTCTTCATAAAGGTCCTCAATCTTTGACAGGGGAACTCGTCTTCATAAAGGTCCTCCATCGTTGACAAGGGAACCCCTCTACATAAATGTCCTCAATCTTTGACACGGGAACCCGTCTTCATAAAGGTCCTCCATCGTTGACAAGGGAAACCGTCTTCATAAAGGTCCTCAATCTTTGACAGGGGAACCCGTCTTCATAAAGGTCCTCAATCTTTGACATGCGAACCCGTCTTCATAAAGGTCCTCCATCGTTGACAAGGGAACCCGTCTTCATAAAGGTCCTCAATCTTTGACAGGGGAACCCGTCTTCATAAAGGTCCTCCATTGTTGACAAGGGAACCCGTCTTCATAAATGTCCTCAATCTTTGACAGGGGAACCCGTCTTCATAAAGGTCCTTAATCTTTGACAAGCGAATCCGTCTTCATAAATGTCCTCAATCTTTGACAGGGGAACCCGTCTTCATAAAGGTCCTCCATCGTTGACAAGGGAACCCGTCTTCATAAAGGTCCTCCATCGTTGACAAAGGAACCCGTCTTCATAAAGGTCCTCAATCTTTGACAGGGGAACTTTTCTTCATAAAGGTCCTTCATCGTTGACAAAGGAACCCGTCTTCATAAAGGTCCTCCATCGTTGACAAGGCAACCCGTCGTCATAAAGGTCCTCAATCTTTGACAAGGAAACCCGTCTTCATAAAGGTCCTCCATCATTGACAAGGGAACCCGTCTTCATAAAGGTCCTCAATCTTTGACAGGGGAACCCGTCTTCATAAAGGTCCTCCATCATTGACAAGGGAATCCGTCTTCATAAATGTCCTCAATCTTTGACAGGGGAACCCGTCTTCATAAAGGTCCTCAATCTTTTACAAGCGAACCCGTCTTCATAAAGGTCCTCAATCTTTGACAAGCGATCCCGTCTTCATAAAGGTCCTCCATTGTTGACAAGGGATCCTGTCTTCATAAAGGTCCTCCATCGTTGACAAGGGAACCCGTCTTCATAAAGGTCCTTCATCGTTGACAAGCGAACCCGTCTTCATAAAGGTCCTCAATCTTTGACAAGGGAACCCGTCTTCATAAAGATCCTCCATCGTTGACAAGGGAACCCGTCTTCATAAAGGTCCTCAATCTTTGACAAGGGAACCCGTCTTCATAAAGATCCTCCATCGTTGACAAAGGAACCCGTCTTCATAAAGGTCCTCAATCTTTGACAAGGGAACCCGTCTTCATAAAGGTCCTTCATCGTTGACAAAGGAACCCGTCTTCATAAAGGTCCTCAATCTTTGACAGGGGAACTCGTCTTCATAAAGGTCCTCCATCGTTGACAAGGGAACCCGTCTTCATAAATGTCCTCAATCTTTGACAGGGGAACCCGTCTTCATAAAGGTCCTCAATCTTTGACAAGGAAAACCCGTCTTCATAAAGGTCCTCCATCGTTGACAAGGGAACCCGTCTTCATAAAGGTCCTTCATCGTTGACAAAGGAACCCGTCTTCATAAAGGTCCTCCATCGTTGACAAGGGAACCCGTCTTCATAAAGGTCCTCAATCTTTGACAAGGGAACCCGTCTTCATAAAGGTCCTCCATCATTGACAATGGAACCCGTCTTCATAAATGTCCTCAATCTTTGACAGGGGAACCCGTCTTCATAAATGTCCTCCATCGTTGACAAGGGAACCCGTCTACATAAATGTCCTCAATCTTTGACAAGGGAACCCGTCTTCATAAAGGTCCTTCATCGTTGACAAAGGAACCCGTCTTCATAAAGGTCCTCAATCTTTGACAGGGGAACTCGTCTTCATAAAGGTCCTCCATCGTTGACAAGGGAACCCGTCTTCATAAATGTCCTCAATCTTTCACAGGGGAACCCGTCTTCATAAAGGTCCTCAATCTTTGACAAGGAAAACCCGTCTTCATAAAGGTCCTCCATCGTTGACAAGGGAACCCGTCTTCATAAAGGTCCTTCATCGTTGACAAAGGAACCCGTCTTCATAAAGTTCCTCCATCGTTGACAAGGGAACCCGTCTTCATAAAGGTCCTCAATCTTTGACAAGGGAACCCGTCTTCATAAAGGTCCTCCATCATTGACAAGGGAACCCGTCTTCATAAATGTCCTCAATCTTTGACAAGGGAACCCGTCTTCATAAAGGTCCTCAATCTTTGACAAGCGAACCCGTCTTCATAAAGGTCCTCAATCTTTGACAAGGGAACCCGTCTTCATAAAAGTCCTCCATCATTGACAAAGGGATCCGTCTTCATAAAGGTCCTCAATCTTTGACAGGGGAACTCGTCTTCATAAAGGTCCTCCATCGTTGACAAGGGAACCCCTCTACATAAATGTCCTCAATCTTTGACACGGGAACCCGTCTTCATAAAGGTCCTCCATCGTTGACAAGGGAAGCCGTCTTCATAAAGGTCCTCAATCTTTGACAGGGGAACCCGTCTTCATAAAGGTCCTCAATCTTTGACATGCGAACCCGTCTTCATAAAGGTCCTCCATCGTTGACAAGGGAACCCGTCTTCATAAAGGTCCTCAATCTTTGACAGGGGAACCCGTCTTCATAAAGGTCCTCCATTGTTGACAAGGGAACCCGTCTTCATAAATGTCCTCAATCTTTGACAGGGGAACCCGTCTTCATAAAGGTCCTTAATCTTTGACAAGCGAACCCGTCTTCATAAATGTCCTCAATCTTTGACAGGGGAACCCGTCTTCATAAAGGTCCTCCATCGTTGACAAGGGAACCCGTCTTCATAAAGGTCCTCCATCGTTGACAAAGGAACCCGTCTTCATAAAGATCCTCCATCGTTGACAAGGGAACCCGTCTTCATAAAGGTCCTCAATCTTTGACAAGGGAACCCGTCTTCATAAAGATCCTCCATCGTTGACAAAGGAACCCGTCTTCATAAAGGTCCTCAATCTTTGACAAGGGAACCCGTCTTCATAAAGGTCCTTCATCGTTGACAAAGGAACCCGTCTTCATAAAGGTCCTCAATCTTTGACAGGGGAACTCGTCTTCATAAAGGTCCTCCATCGTTGACAAGGGAACCCGTCTTCATAAATGTCCTCAATCTTTGACAGGGGAACCCGTCTTCATAAAGGTCCTCAATCTTTGACAAGGAAAACCCGTCTTCATAAAGGTCCTCCATCGTTGACAAGGGAACCCGTCTTCATAAAGGTCCTTCATCGTTGACAAAGGAACCCGTCTTCATAAAGGTCCTCAATCTTTGACAAGGGAACCCGTCTTCATAAAGGTCCTCAATCTTTGACAAGGGAACCCGTCTTCATAAAGGTCCTCCATCATTGACAATGGAACCCGTCTTCATAAATGTCCTCAATCTTTGACAGGGGAACCCGTCTTCATAAATGTCCTCCATCGTTGACAAGGGAACCCGTCTACATAAATGTCCTCAATCTTTGACAAGGGAACCCGTCTTCATAAAGGTCCTTCATCGTTGACAAAGGAACCCGTCTTCATAAAGGTCCTCAATCTTTGACAGGGGAACTCGTCTTCATAAAGGTCCTCCATCGTTGACAAGGGAACCCGTCTTCATAAATGTCCTCAATCTTTCACAGGGGAACCCGTCTTCATAAAGGTCCTCAATCTTTGACAAGGAAAACCCGTCTTCATAAAGGTCCTCCATCGTTGACAAGGGAACCCGTCTTCATAAAGGTCCTTCATCGTTGACAAAGGAACCCGTCTTCATAAAGTTCCTCCATCGTTGACAAGGGAACCCGTCTTCATAAAGGTCCTCAATCTTTGACAAGGGAACCCGTCTTCATAAAGGTCCTCCATCATTGACAAGGGAACCCGTCTTCATAAATGTCCTCAATCTTTGACAGGGGAACCCGTCTTCATAAAGGTCCTCAATCTTTGACAAGCGAACCCGTCTTCATAAAGGTCCTCAATCTTTGACAAGGGAACCCGTCTTCATAAAAGTCCTCCATCATTGACAAAGGGATCCGTCTTCATAAAGGTCCTCAATCTTTGACAGGGGAACTCGTCTTCATAAAGGTCCTCCATCGTTGACAAGGGAACCCCTCTACATAAATGTCCTCAATCTTTGACACGGGAACCCGTCTTCATAAAGGTCCTCCATCGTTGACAAGGGAAGCCGTCTTCATAAAGGTCCTCAATCTTTGACAGGGGAACCCGTCTTCATAAAGGTCCTCAATCTTTGACATGCGAACCCGTCTTCATAAAGGTCCTCCATCGTTGACAAGGGAACCCGTCTTCATAAAGGTCCTCAATCTTTGACAGGGGAACCCGTCTTCATAAAGGTCCTCCATTGTTGACAAGGGAACCCGTCTTCATAAATGTCCTCAATCTTTGACAGGGGAACCCGTCTTCATAAAGGTCCTTAATCTTTGACAAGCGAACCCGTCTTCATAAATGTCCTCAATCTTTGACAGGGGAACCCGTCTTCATAAAGGTCCTCCATCGTTGACAAGGGAACCCGTCTTCATAAAGGTCCTCCATCGTTGACAAAGGAACCCGTCTTCATAAAGGTCCTCCATCGTTGACAAGGGAACCCGTCTTCATAAAGGTCCTCAATCTTTGACAAGGGAACCCGTCTTCATAAAGATCCTCCATCGTTGACAAAGGAACCCGTCTTCATAAAGGTCCTCAATCTTTGACAAGGGAACCCGTCTTCATAAAGGTCCTTCATCGTTGACAAAGGAACCCGTCTTCATAAAGGTCCTCAATCTTTGACAGGGGAACTCGTCTTCATAAAGGTCCTCCATCGTTGACAAGGGAACCCGTCTTCATAAATGTCCTCAATCTTTGACAGGGGAACCCGTCTTCATAAAGGTCCTCAATCTTTGACAAGCGAACCCGTCTTCATAAATGTCCTCCATCGTTGACAAGGGAACCCGTCTTCATAAAGGTCCTTCATCGTTGACAAAGGAACCCGTCTTCATAAAGGTCCTCCATCGTTGACAAGGGAACCCGTCTTCATAAAGGTCCTCAATCTTTGACAAGGGAACCCGTCTTCATAAAGGTCCTCCATCATTGACAATGGAACCCGTCTTCATAAATGTCCTCAATCTTTGACAGGGGAACCCGTCTTCATAAATGTCCTCCATCGTTGACAAGGGAACCCGTCTACATAAATGTCCTCAATCTTTGACAAGGGAACCCGTCTTCATAAAGGTCCTTCATCGTTGACAAAGGAACCCGTCTTCATAAAGGTCCTCAATCTTTGACAGGGGAACTCGTCTTCATAAAGGTCCTCCATCGTTGACAAGGGAACCCGTCTTCATAAATGTCCTCAATCTTTCACAGGGGAACCCGTCTTCATAAAGGTCCTCAATCTTTGACAAGGAAAACCCGTCTTCATAAAGGTCCTCCATCGTTGACAAGGGAACCCGTCTTCATAAAGGTCCTTCATCGTTGACAAAGGAACCCGTCTTCATAAAGGTCCTCCATCGTTGACAAGGGAACCCGTCTTCATAAAGGTCCTCAATCTTTGACAAGGGAACCCGTCTTCATAAAGGTCCTCAATCTTTGACAGGGGAACCCGTCTTCATAAAGGTCCTCAATCTTTGACAAGCGAACCCGTCTTCATAAAGGTCCTCAATCTTTGACAAGGGAACCCGTCTTCATAAAAGTCCTCCATCATTGACAAAGGGATCCGTCTTCATAAAGGTCCTCAATCTTTGACAGGGGAACTCGTCTTCATAAAGGTCCTCCATCGTTGACAAGGGAACCCCTCTACATAAATGTCCTCAATCTTTGACACGGGAACCCGTCTTCATAAAGGTCCTCCATCGTTGACAAGGGAACCCGTCTTCATAAAGGTCCTCAATCTTTGACAGGGGAACCCGTCTTCATAAAGGTCCTCAATCTTTGACAAGCGAACCCGTCTTCATAAAGGTCCTCCATCGTTGACAAGGGAACCCGTCTTCATAAAGGTCCTCAATCTTTGACAGGGGAACCCGTCTTCATAAAGGTCCTCCATTGTTGACAAGGGAACCCGTCTTCATAAATGTCCTCAATCTTTGACAGGGGAACCCGTCTTCATAAAGGTCCTTAATCTTTGACAAGCGAATCCGTCTTCATAAATGTCCTCAATCTTTGACAGGGGAACCCGTCTTCATAAAGGTCCTCCATCGTTGACAAGGGAACCCGTCTTCATAAAGGTCCTCCATCGTTGACAAAGGAACCCGTCTTCATAAAGGTCCTCAATCTTTGACAAGGGAACTTTTCTTCATAAAGGTCCTTCATCGTTGACAAGGGAACCCGTCTTCATAAAGGTCCTCCATCGTTGACAAGGGAACCCGTCTTCATAAAGGTCCTTCATCGTTGACAAAGGAACCCGTCTTCATAAAGGTCCTCCATCGTTGACAAGGGAACCCGTCTTCATAAAGGTCCTTCATCGTTGACAAAGGAACCCGTCTTCATAAAGGTCCTCCATCGTTGACAAGGCAACCCGTCGTCATAAAGGTCCTCAATCTTTGACAAGGAAACCCGTCTTCATAAAGGTCCTCCATCATTGACAAGGGAACCCGTCTTCATAAATGTCCTCAATCTTTGACAGTAGAACCCGTCTTCATAAAAGTCCTTCATCGTTGACAAAGGAACCCGTCTTCATAAAGGTCCTCCATCGTTGACAAGGGAACCCGTCTTCATAAAGGTCCTTCATCGTTGACAAAGGAACCCGTCTTCATAAAGGTCCTCCATCGTTGACAAGGGAACCCGTCTTCATAAAGGTCCTCAATCTTTGACAGGGGAACCCGTCTTCATAAAGGTCCTCCATTGTTGACAAGGGAACCCGTCTTCATAAATGTCCTCAATCTTTGACAGGGGAACCCGTCTTCATAAAGGTCCTTAATCTTTGACAAGCGAACCCGTCTTCATAAATGTCCTCAATCTTTGACAGGGGAACCCGTCTTCATAAAGGTCCTCCATCGTTGACAAGGGAACCCGTCTTCATAAAGGTCCTCCATCGTTGACAAAGGAACCCGTCTTCATAAAGATCCTCCATCGTTGACAAGGGAACCCGTCTTCATAAAGGTCCTCAATCTTTGACAAGGGAACCCGTCTTCATAAAGATCCTCCATCGTTGACAAAGGAACCCGTCTTCATAAAGGTCCTCAATCTTTGACAAGGGAACCCGTCTTCATAAAGGTCCTTCATCGTTGACAAAGGAACCCGTCTTCATAAAGGTCCTCAATCTTTGACAGGGGAACTCGTCTTCATAAAGGTCCTCCATCGTTGACAAGGGAACCCGTCTTCATAAATGTCCTCAATCTTTGACAGGGGAACCCGTCTTCATAAAGGTCCTCAATCTTTGACAGGGAAAACCCGTCTTCATAAAGGTCCTCCATCGTTGACAAGGGAACCCGTCTTCATAAAGGTCCTTCATCGTTGACAAAGGAACCCGTCTTCATAAAGGTCCTCCATCGTTGACAAGGGAACCCGTCTTCATAAAGGTCCTCAATGTTTGACAAGGGAACCCGTCTTCATAAAGGTCCTCCATCATTGACAATGGAACCCGTCTTCATAAATGTCCTCAATCTTTGACAGGGGAACCTGTCTTCATAAATGTCCTCCATCGTTGACAAGGGAACCCGTCTACATAAATGTCCTCAATCTTTGACAAGGGAACCCGTCTTCATAAAGGTCCTTCATCGTTGACAAAGGAACCCGTCTTCATAAAGGTCCTCAATCTTTGACAGGGGAACTCGTCTTCATAAAGGTCCTCCATCGTTGACAAGGGAACCCGTCTTCATAAATGTCCTCAATCTTTCACAGGGGAACCCGTCTTCATAAAGGTCCTCAATCTTTGACAAGGAAAACCCGTCTTCATAAAGGTCCTCCATCGTTGACAAGGGAACCCGTCTTCATAAAGGTCCTTCATCGTTGACAAAGGAACCCGTCTTCATAAAGGTCCTCCATCGTTGACAAGGGAACCCGTCTTCATAAAGGTCCTCAATCTTTGACAAGGGAACCCGTCTTCATAAAGGTCCTCAATCTTTGACAGGGGAACCCGTCTTCATAAAGGTCCTCAATCTTTGACAAGCGAACCCGTCTTCATAAAGGTCCTCAATCTTTGACAAGGGAACCCGTCTTCATAAAAGTCCTCCATCATTGACAAAGGGATCCGTCTTCATAAAGGTCCTCAATCTTTGACAGGGGAACTCGTCTTCATAAAGGTCCTCCATCGTTGACAAGGGAACCCCTCTACATAAATGTCCTCAATCTTTGACACGGGAACCCGTCTTCATAAAGGTCCTCCATCGTTGACAAGGGAAGCCGTCTTCATAAAGGTCCTCAATCTTTGACAGGGGAACCCGTCTTCATAAAGGTCCTCAATCTTTGACATGCGAACCCGTCTTCATAAAGGTCCTCCATCGTTGACAAGGGAACCCGTCTTCATAAAGGTCCTCAATCTTTGACAGGGGAACCCGTCTTCATAAAGGTCCTCCATTGTTGACAAGGGAACCCGTCTTCATAAATGTCCTCAATCTTTGACAGGGGAACCCGTCTTCATAAAGGTCCTTAATCTTTGACAAGCGAACCCGTCTTCATAAATGTCCTCAATCTTTGACAGGGGAACCCGTCTTCATAAAGGTCCTCCATCGTTGACAAGGGAACCCGTCTTCATAAAGGTCCTCCATCGTTGACAAAGGAACCCGTCTTCATAAAGGTCCTCAATCTTTGACAAGGGAACTTTTCTTCATAAAGGTCCTTCATCGTTGACAAGGGAACCCGTCTTCATAAAGGTCCTCCATCGTTGACAAGGGAACCCGTCTTCATAAAGGTCCTTCATCGTTGACAAAGGAACCCGTCTTCATAAAGGTCCTCCATCGTTGACAAGGGAACCCGTCTTCATAAAGGTCCTTCATCGTTGACAAAGGAACCCGTCTTCATAAAGGTCCTCCATCGTTGACAAGGCAACCCGTCGTCATAAAGGTCCTCAATCTTTGACAAGGAAACCCGTCTTCATAAAGGTCCTCCATCATTGACAAGGGAACCCGTCTTCATAAATGTCCTCAATCTTTGACAGTAGAACCCGTCTTCATAAAAGTCCTTCATCGTTGACAAAGGAACCCGTCTTCATAAAGGTCCTCCATCGTTGACAAGGGAACCCGTCTTCATAAAGGTCCTCAATGTTTGACAAGGGAACCCGTCTTCATAAAGGTCCTCCATCATTGACAATGGAACCCGTCTTCATAAATGTCCTCAATCTTTGACAGGGGAACCCGTCTTCATAAATGTCCTCCATCGTTGACAAGGGAACCCGTCTACATAAATGTCCTCAATCTTTGACAAGGGAACCCGTCTTCATAAAGGTCCTTCATTGTTGACAAAGGAACCCGTCTTCATAAAGGTCCTCAATCTTTGACAGGGGAACTCGTCTTCATAAAGGTCCTCCATCGTTGACAAGGGAACCCGTCTTCATAAATGTCCTCAATCTTTCACAGGGGAACGCGTCTTCATAAAGGTCATCAATCTTTGACAAGGAAAACCCGTCTTCATAAAGGTCCTCCATCGTTGACAAGGGAACCCGTCTTCATAAAGGTCCTTCATCGTTGACAAAGGAACCCGTCTTCATAAAGTTCCTCCATCGTTGACAAGGGAACCCGTCTTCATAAAGGTCCTCAATCTTTGACAAGGGAACCCGTCTTCATAAAGGTCCTCCATCATTGACAAGGGAACCCGTCTTCATAAATGTCCTCAATCTTTGACAGGGGAACCCGTCTTCATAAAGGTCCTCAATCTTTGACAAGCGAACCCGTCTTCATAAAGGTCCTCAATCTTTGACAAGGGAACCCGTCTTCATAAAAGTCCTCCATCATTGACAAAGGGATCCGTCTTCATAAAGGTCCTCAATCTTTGACAGGGGAACTCGTCTTCATAAAGGTCCTCCATCGTTGACAAGGGAACCCCTCTACATAAATGTCCTCAATCTTTGACAAGGGAACCCGTCTTCATAAAGGTCCTCCATCGTTGACAAGGGAAGCCGTCTTCATAAAGGTCCTCAATCTTTGACAGGGGAACCCGTCTTCATAAAGGTCCTCAATCTTTGACATGCGAACCCGTCTTCATAAAGGTCCTCCATCGTTGACAAGGGAACCCGTCTTCATAAAGGTCCTCAATCTTTGACAGGGGAACCCGTCTTCATAAAGGTCCTCCATTGTTGACAAGGGAACCCGTCTTCATAAATGTCCTCAATCTTTGACAGGAGAACCCGTCTTCATAAAGGTCCTTAATCTTTGACAAGCGAACCCGTCTTCATAAATGTCCTCAATCTTTGACAGGGGAACCCGTCTTCATAAAGGTCCTCCATCGTTGACAAGGGAACCCGTCTTCATAAAGGTCCTCCATCGTTGACAAAGGAACCCGTCTTCATAAAGGTCCTCAATCTTTGACAAGGGAACTTTTCTTCATAAAGGTCCTTCATCGTTGACAAGGGAACCCGTCTTCATAAAGGTCCTCCATCGTTGACAAGGGAACCCGTCTTCATAAAGGTCCTTCATCGTTGACAAAGGAACCCGTCTTCATAAAGGTCCTCCATCGTTGACAAGGGAACCCGTCTTCATAAAGGTCCTTCATCGTTGACAAAGGAACCCGTCTTCATAAAGGTCCTCCATCGTTGACAAGGCAACCCGTCGTCATAAAGGTCCTCAATCTTTGACAAGGAAACCCGTCTTCATAAAGGTCCTCCATCATTGACAAGGGAACCCGTCTTCATAAATGTCCTCAATCTTTGACAGTAGAACCCGTCTTCATAAAGGTCCTCAATCTTTGACAAGGGAACCCGTCTTCATAAAGATCCTCCATCGTTGACAAAGGAACCCGTCTTCATAAAGGTCCTCAATCTTTGACAAGGGAACCCGTCTTCATAAAGGTCCTTTATCGTTGACAAAGGAACCCGTCTTCATAAAGGTCCTCAATCTTTGACAAGCGAACCCGTCTTCATAAAGGTCCTCCATTGTTGACAAGGGATCCTGTCTTCATAAAGGTCCTTCATCGTTGACAAGCGAACCCGTCTTCATAAAGGTCCTCAATCTTTGACAAGGGAACCCGTCTTCATAAAGATCCTCCATCGTTGACAAGGGAACCCGTCTTCATAAAGGTCCTCAATCTTTGACAAGGGAACCCGTCTTCATAAAGATCCTCCATCGTTGACAAAGGAACCCGTCTTCATAAAGGTCCTCAATCTTTGACAAGGGAACCCGTCTTCATAAAGGTCCTTCATCGTTGACAAAGGAACCCGTCTTCATAAAGGTCCTCAATCTTTGACAGGGGAACTCGTCTTCATAAAGGTCCTCCATCGTTGACAAGGGAACCCGTCTTCATAAATGTCCTCAATCTTTGACAGGGGAACCCGTCTTCATAAAGGTCCTCAATCTTTGACAAGGAAAACCCGTCTTCATAAAGGTCCTCCATCGTTGACAAGGGAACCCGTCTTCATAAAGGTCCTTCATCGTTGACAAAGGAACCCGTCTTCATAAAGGTCCTCCATCGTTGACAAGGGAACCCGTCTTCATAAAGGTCCTCAATGTTTGACAAGGGAACCCGTCTTCATAAAGGTCCTCCATCATTGACAATGGAACCCGTCTTCATAAATGTCCTCAATCTTTGACAGGGGAACCCGTCTTCATAAATGTCCTCCATCGTTGACAAGGGAACCCGTCTACATAAATGTCCTCAATCTTTGACAGGGGAACCCGTCTTCATAAAGGTCCTCCATCGTTGACAAGGGAAGCCGTCTTCATAAAGGTCCTCAATCTTTGACAGGGGAACCCGTCTTCATAAAGGTCCTTCATCGTTGACAAGCGAACCCGTCTTCATAAAGGTCCTCCATCGTTGACAAGGGAACCCGTCTTCATAAAGGTCCTCAATCTTCGACAAGGGAACCCGTCTTCATAAAGGTCCTCAATCTTTGACAAGGGAACCTGTCTTCATAAAGGTCCTCAATCTTCGACAAGGGAACCCGTCTTCATAAAGGGCCTCCATCGTTGACAAGGGAACCCGTCTTCATAAAGGTCCTCAATCTTTGACAAGGGAACCCGTCTTCATAAAGATCCTCCATCGTTGACAAAGGAACCCGTCTTCATAAAGGTCCTCAATCTTTGACAAGGGAACCCGTCTTCATAAAGGTCCTTCATCGTTGACAAAGGAACCCGTCTTCATAAAGGTCCTCAATCTTTGACAGGGGAACTCGTCTTCATAAAGGTCCTCCATCGTTGACAAGGGAACCCGTCTTCATAAATGTCCTCAATCTTTGACAGGGGAACCGGTCTTCATAAAGGTCCTCAATCTTTGACAAGGAAAACCCGTCTTCATAAAGGTCCTCCATCGTTGACAAGGGAACCCGTCTTCATAAAGGTCCTTCATCGTTGACAAAGGAACCCGTCTTCATAAAGGTCCTCCATCGTTGACAAGGGAACCCGTCTTCATAAAGGTCCTCAATCTTTGACAAGGGAACCCGTCTTCATAAATGTCCTCAATCTTTGACAGGGGAACCCGTCTTCATAAAGGTCTACCATCATTGACAAGGGAACCCGTCTTCATAAAGGTCCTCAATCTTTGACAGGGGAACTCGTCTTCATAAAGGTCCTCCATCGTTGACAAGGGAACCCGTCTACATAAATGTCCTCAATCTTTGACAGGGGAACCCGTCTTCATAAAGGTCCTCCATCGTTGACAAGGGAAGCCGTCTTCATAAATGTCCTCAATCTTTGACAGGGGAACCCGTCTTCATAAAGGTCCTCAATCTTTGACAAGGAAAACCCGTCTTCATAAAGGTCCTCCATCGTTGACAAGGGAACCCGTCTTCATAAAGGTCCTTCATCGTTGACAAAGGAACCCGTCTTCATAAAGGTCCTCCATCGTTGACAAGGGAACCCGTCTTCATAAAGGTCCTCAATGTTTGACAAGGGAACCCGTCTTTATAAAGGTCCTCCATCATTGACAATGGAACCCGTCTTCATAAATGTCCTCAATCTTTGACAGGGGAACCCGTCTTCATAAATGTCCTCCATCGTTGACAAGGGAACCCGTCTACATAAATGTCCTCAATCTTTGACAGGGGAACCCGTCTTCATAAAGGTCCTCCATCGTTGACAAGGGAAGCCGTCTTCATAAAGGTCCTCAATCTTTGACAGGGGAACCCGTCTTCATAAAGGTCCTTCATCGTTGACAAGCGAACCCGTCTTCATAAAGGTCCTCCATCGTTGACAAGGGAACCCGTCTTCATAAAGGTCCTCAATCTTCGACAAGGGAACCCGTCTTCATAAAGGTCCTCAATCTTTGACAAGGGAACCTGTCTTCATAAAGGTCCTCAATCTTCGACAAGGGAACCCGTCTTCATAAAGGGCCTCCATCGTTGACAAGGGAACCCGTCTTCATAAAGGTCCTCAATCTTTGACAAGGGAACCCGTCTTCATAAAGATCCTCCATCGTTGACAAAGGAACCCGTCTTCATAAAGGTCCTCAATCTTTGACAAGGGAACCCGTCTTCATAAAGGTCCTTCATCGTTGACAAAGGAACCCGTCTTCATAAAGGTCCTCAATCTTTGACAGGGGAACTCGTCTTCATAAAGGTCCTCCATCGTTGACAAGGGAACCCGTCTTCATAAATGTCCTCAATCTTTGACAGGGGAACCGGTCTTCATAAAGGTCCTCAATCTTTGACAAGGAAAACCCGTCTTCATAAAGGTCCTCCATCGTTGACAAGGGAACCCGTCTTCATAAAGGTCCTTCATCGTTGACAAAGGAACCCGTCTTCATAAAGGTCCTCCATCGTTGACAAGGGAACCCGTCTTCATAAAGGTCCTCAATCTTTGACAAGGGAACCCGTCTTCATAAATGTCCTCAATCTTTGACAGGGGAACCCGTCTTCATAAAGGTCCTCCATCATTGACAAGGGAACCCGTCTTCATAAAGGTCCTCAATCTTTGACAGGGGAACTCGTCTTCATAAAGGTCCTCCATCGTTGACAAGGGAACCCGTCTACATAAATGTCCTCAATCTTTGACAGGGGAACCCGTCTTCATAAAGGTCCTCCATCGTTGACAAGGGAAGCCGTCTTCATAAATGTCCTCAATCTTTGACAGGGGAACCCGTCTTCATAAAGGTCCTCAATCTTTGACATGCGAACCCGTCTTCATAAAGGTCCTCCATCGTTGACAAGGGAACCCGTCTTCATAAAGGTCCTCAATCTTTGACAGGGGAACCCGTCTTCATAAAGGTCCTCCATTGTTGACAAGGGAACCCGTCTTCATAAATGTCCTCAATCTTTGACAGGGGAACCCGTCTTCATAAAGGTCCTTAATCTTTGACAAGCGAACCCGTCTTCATAAAGGTCCTCAATCTTTGACCCAGGGAACCCGTCTTCATAAAGGTCCTCAATCTTTGACAGGGGAACTCGTCTTCATAAAGGTCCTCCATCGTTGACAAGGGAACCCGTCTTCATAAATGTCCTCAATCTTTGACAGGGGAACCCGTCTTCATAAAGGTCCTCCATCGTTGACAAGGGAACCCGTCTTCATAAAGGTCCTCCATCGTTGACAAAGGAACCCGTCTTCATAAAGGTCCTCAATCTTTGACAAGGGAACTTTTCTTCATAAAGGTCCTTCATCGTTGACAAAGGAACCCGTCTTCATAAAGGTCCTCCATCGTTGACAAGGCAACCCGTCTTCATAAAGGTCCTCAATCTTTGACAAGGGAACCCGTCTTCATAAAGGTCCTCCATCATTGACAAGGGAACCCGTCTTCATAAATGTCCTCAATCTTTGACAAGGGAACCCGTCTTCATAAAGGTCCTCCATCATTTACAAGGGAACCTGTCTTCATAAATGTCCTCAATCTTTGACAGGGGAACCCGTCTTCATAAAGGTCCTCAATCTTTGACAAGCGAACCCGTTTTCATAAAGGTCCTCAAAAGGGAACCCGTCTTCATTAAGGTCCTCAATCATTTGACAAGGGAACCCGTTTTCATAAAGGTCCTCAAAAGGGAACCCGTCTTCATTAAGGTCCTCAATCATTTGAACCTCTTGTGTGTGCCAAGTTTCAAATATGGATCACCCTTAGCCTGAAAGTTTTGTTATTAATTATTGGCAGATGCCCAGATGAAAAGTTTTCACGAACTGCATGTTCAGTGGTATGGGATCAATTCTTTAATCTTTTGTGATCATGTCATATCGAACCTTTTATTGAACTAATATATTTTAGAAAAGCACCTTGTAACATAAGCCAATACAAACCAGTTTTTTTGACACAACAGCTTACTTCCTATGGCACTTTAATTAAATCTGCTCCCCACGCAACTAACGCAGCAGCAATGCAGTTTTCAAAGATTGAGATGAAAGGCAATAAATCCAAATAGAATCAAGATTTTACGAAGGAAAGGGTACCCAAACATGACCCACTCAGGGTGTGTAGCGATCGTTAGGGTAACAAACACACACTTGGTGTCCTCGCTGCGATCTTTGGACTGGCTGATAAATTGTGTCAGTGCGTTTCGATCGTAGCTCCCACCTCTCTCTCTCTCTCTCTCTCTCTCTCTCTCTCTCTCTCTCTCTCTCTCTCCCTCTCTCTCTCTCTAACCCATATTTAGAGCCGTCGCCCACCAGAGCCATTCTCCATACAAGTTAGGAATCACTCTCTGGATGTTAAGCCTCTCCTTCTGCCTCTGTCACCCTCTCCCTCCTCCCCACTCCGCCGCCCTCCGTGCTCGTTCAAATGCTCTTTAGCGTCGGTTCGGCACACGTGTTGACTGTCACGAGATGATGCGTGGCGTAAATACCTATTTGCAGCGAAATTTGATAGTGCCAGTGCAGTTTTGGTGAATCCCCACGCCACACTGTACAGAATACTAATGCGAGAGTGTGTGTGTGTGCTGTGTGTGTGTGTGTGTGTGTGTGTGTGTGTGTGTGTGTGTGCTGTGTGTTGCGGAGGGTGGGTCGAGCACCATATGCCTGAAACGCATTCTCCCAAAACTTCAAGGTGAAAACAAAGGGAAACTGATAACGATGTGAATTGTTGTGACAGATGTCTGCCCCCCCCCCCCCCCCATCCACCACCAACAATTCCACCATGATAAACACACACAAACACACGTATAACAATAATCGCTGCGTTGCTTATCAAGTTTCATTCCCAGTAATATCCCGATTCTTTGCTATCAAACACCAAGCACCCTCTCCTTATTTCTCTGTGTGTCCCATGTAGTGATGAAGACTAATAACTAATAACAGGCGCATGGCCACTTGAATCTCTAAGGAAGAGAATCTACATATTTGTTTTTGTTGTGGTGAGGACTCTGCAATCCATATTTCCAACACAAACACTGTTGGCATTTGCACGGCTGCTTTTCTCAATAAGCATGCAGAACAAAATGTTCCGCTGCGTTCATCCCCCCGTTGCACAATACGCACGTGCTTTCAAAGGGTGCCAGTCTCCTTTGAGAATCCATCTTGCGTTTGTAGGCTGGGCGCATTTGAAATGGGATGCAGCCTTTCGCTTCCGCAGACCTCGTGTGTCCTGAAAGTGAATGGAATCCTCACATAATGCACGCGGCTCAATGTGCCACGTGGATTAAAATTCACGGATGCAAATTACACAACACGAGGAGATCTTCTGTCGTACACATTTAGAGGCAATGAATGGTAAAGAGGGGTGTGAAGTGTAGCAGGGTTTTTACCTAATTGCCCACCGGCTCGTGCTTGCTTTTTTAATATGCCAACTGAATCCCAGTGGAGGTCATGTGTGAAATGAAATGGTGAATTAGCACAAGACAATAAATGGAAATGTGCCTTGTCTTTTTGGTAGGATTTACTAACTATTGCCAGGAATCATTATTTTTGGAATTTTACTTTTTATTTAGGTGACGGGTCACAATTAGAAATAAAAGTAGAAACAATTATGACTAATTAGATAACCTACATATATTGGCATTAAAACATTGTCTTGTGAAAAAGAATTTACCTCCAAATGAGAAAATAAATCAGTGGCCATAATCCAGTGGGTTTTATGGATCTTTTTTTTAATACGAAATAACAGATTTTTCTCAAGCCCCAAAACAGAATATTCTTTCTGAAAAAAATGTTAATAACCACATTTGGAGCTACATGGTTTTTCTCTGACAGCAGCACATTTAATTTGCCATGTCGTGTCGAAACATGCTGAAGATCCTCTCGGAGCCGGCCTCATCATACGCGCCTGCTTCCGGCCAACCTAAACTTTTGGCGCTTGGCTCAACGTGACTCCGTGGTTATTCATCCCGGCCCATAATGACATTGATCCGGGGTCTAATTGAAACGCGGAGACGCAGAGAAGGAGCGGGCCTCCTCCTAATCCTCAATAAGCGGGCTAACCTTCATTACTGCCGTGACATTTTCCCATGGGGTGCTAAGCGGGAGACAGACGACGAGGGCTCTCCGACATATGGAGAGCCGCTTCCCGGGGTCCAGCGCTCACGAGGAGCCTCGAGGGGAAGTCTGGAGGCTGGAGTCCCCTGTTGGAGAAGACTTCAACCTAACAAGGACCACAGATGATATGTGTCTGTTAACATCCTGCCAGCAGGCTCAGACTACTTCTTTATCATATTTTCAATATTTAATTTGTTTCATTTATGAAACAGACGGCTCACTCTACTATGTAAATATAACATGTGTATTAATATATGAAAAAACATGAAATGCATTGGGAAACATTTGAACAAATAAAAACAATTTAAATACATTCGGAAACATTAAAGCAAAAAAACAAGCAAAACCAAATGACACCAATGTTGACAACCAAAGCCGAGTCATTCAGGATTAATACCGTGGGGGGCATGGAACCACATAATCAAGACCTTGGTCACTGGGGGGCACACTATTGGTCCGGACCCACTCGTTGTACAGAGGTTCACACGAAGATGTCCGGTTTTGATACTCATCCCTTTGTTTGATCTTTTGTGCTCAAGGTGGTTTCTCCACACCATATGCTTTAAGCAATGGTTTTAGTTGTAGATATAGAGAACAATGATGTCTGTGGGGAAAGTGTTTTAAATGTCTTACAGCAGAAAAAGAAGTGGGAGGAACAATGGCCTCCATGGCGTAGCAGAGAAAGAAAAGAGCGCCACCTACAGAAACGTTTAAATTCATGAAATCAAATTCAATAGCAAGGACAGCACCACCCACTCTGATTGACAAGTGATCTCTGGGTATTTCAGTGCAGAAAAAGCAGCAATGCGTACACGCTAGCTAAAGTGGAAGGAGAGGAAAGTGTTAAATCTCACAGCGTAGATTCAAAATGAAGGGGATATTAAAGGAATCATTCCATTGACGTGTTGTGTGTTCGTGAAGGTCTGACACAAGTGAGCTCTTGTGTAAAGAGTTGGCTGCTGCATGAAGGAACAGACCATTACAGCAGGGTGCTATAATGACTGCACCCTGTTGTTTACACATAAAAAGTCCATTTGCTGTGAGAAGATCTATGAATGGGAAATGGTTTCTGTCCCACTTTAAAGTGGATTGCACATGTTGAATGGAAGCTCTCACTCTGCTCGTTCCAGAGGAGCTTTGATAAAAACAGAGCAACGATCAGACCGAGGAGAGATGCTCAGAGATAACTACTTCAGTCAAAATCAAGGTTACATGCTCTGTGCTCAGTCTCGGTCTGGATGAGCTGGAGGAATTCATTGTTGTTTCCCTTTTCCTTCATTTTTGTCCTTAAGGAAGGGCTTCTTTTGCATTGCCATGGTAACCACAGTTACATTTTATGTACAATATATATATATATATATATATATATATATATATATATATATATATAAATATATATATATATAGTTTGGATCACCCTTCCCAACATACCATAGGGCGCTCCCTTCCTGCTACGCTAATAAGATTTACAAGGTATCCCTGCCTTTCATCATTTTATTTTTCTCCCGTTGAAACATTTATGGGCCTTCATAAAGAAACACACCATTAGGGCTGAGGGCCTCCACAGTACAGTAAGTGTGATGTTAATAAATCATGTTTAATAAAAAGAGACATTCAAACAGGGCAACGGCCCCCGTCATAGTCCAAAGCCAGCAGGCATGAATATTTAGGGACATCTGGAAATAACAGAGCAACGTTCAGGCCCCTCAACATTTTATGATGTGTTGGTGTGGGGACGGGCCTACCTTCAGAGGTGCATACATGAGAGAGAGAGAGGGAGGGGGGGCGGGGGGAGAGAGAGAGAGGGGGGGAGAGAGAGAGAGAGGATGATGCTTACTCTGGCATATGAAGAGCCTGATGGGGCTGGACCCTGAGGAGGAGAACCAGTTACAGTGAGGTGGTGTTAAGCCTGCAGTACGTGTGTGATACGAGGGATGGATGGTTAACACACATTCATGAATGAGGGCATTAACGGTTGGACAGATGGACGGAGAGAATAATGAATGAGAAGTACAGAATTGATGTTATGCATCATTTCAATATGGCAATTTCTGAAAATTGAATAAATTAT
>NC_046987.1:3411513-3424013 GCF_009769545.1 Cyclopterus lumpus
ACAGTGCAGTAATGGGATGTGCATTGGGTGGAAGTAAAGAGATGTATGCTTCATTATCCTTGGCATGTACTGGGAGAGTAGAGGGCAGCTGGATCAGGTCAAGCTAGAGCTGGGCCATACGGAGAACATCCAATATCATGCTATTTCTGTCTATTGATGCCTTCACAAAATATTTACACAAAGAGATTTTCGATAAATAATCAGGATTTGATAACTAAGTGGATAAAGGCAAATAATGGAACAGCTAGAAAAGACTGGAATGACTGGAAAAATCCCATCACTTTATTGTAATGCAAAACCTGAAATAGACGACACTTAATTTAGTCTCATATCACGATATTGCTGTAATATCGATAAACTTTGTCCCACAATATAGTGTGTAATACAGTTTCAGGTCGGAGTGTCTGCCTTTAGCTTATCAAGTATAAAAGCTGAGAAGGCCGGGGCTATTTCCTGGAAGCAATCCATGCTCCACAGAAAATATTAGTTTGTCTATTTTCGTGTTAGTAAAGAAGTATGGTTATCCTGCATCCGTGCACAATGCTGGTGTGACTGAGGGGCTTCTCGACTGAGGGGGTCGAAACCATGCACAAGCCAAGTCCAACAGAAATAGCCATCCAAATGCACCGGCAGCCACTCCTCAGCAGTGGCCCTAATGGAGCCCTCACACTGGCTTATTGACTTATGTTCCACAGCCTCTTGGGAGGATGAGGAGTGTAGCCCAAAGGATCTCACTGGAGTTCATTAATGTTAGCCACTCAGTCCAGTGGCACTTCTGACTGTTACGTTAGCAACGCACGCACAGGGCTCAACTTGGTTTTTACACACACATATATATATATATATATATTTAAATTTCACTCTATTTTGCTTGGTGTACAGTATATAATAGCAGTGGCTATTTCCGTGTCCTCTGCTTGTCTTTGCCAGTTGTTTCCACCCCAGTTATGTGTGATTTTCATTTCGTCCTTGGCTGTGCGGTAGGGGGCGGTTAAGATAAGGGTTCCTGCCTACCTATTTATCAATAAAATATTATTCCACCTGGAAGATTACTGTGTAGCCTTTAGCTGATATTCATGGATTGTACAAGGTGTACTCTCTCTCCTCAATCCTTCATCCCCCTCCACTGTCTCCCCCCTCCCACCGCCTTTCCCCATTTTCCATCGTTCTCACCTCCCGCTCTCACTTCTCTCTCTCTCTCCCCCCCCCCCCCCACCCCCTCCCTCACTCGGCTGCCGCCTGCAGATAGTAATTAATCAGGGGATCGATGTGAAGCCTATCTCCAGGCTGAGGCGTCTATAATGTCGATGATGCCGCTCGATGGTCCCTCTCCCCGGAGAGCTGATAGTCTTCAGGACGAACACGCTTGACTTTGCATGCGGCAGCCTGGTCTGTGTCAGATAGGGTGCCGCTGTTATGTGACTGCACGCGTGTTTTAATGTACACAGCCTGCTCTTGTGCAGCCGTGTAGCACACGTGGGTGGAGAACGACGCACGGTGTCGGGAGGGACTGAGTAAATGATAGTCTCAGTACTTTGCTGAAGGAAAGCGGACAAGCTGTGCTGGGTTTTTAGGTTCCCCGTTCAGAGATCTGGTGGGAGACAGGTGAGTGACTGTCAAGCACAACCATTATTCATACATGATAAGTGGATTAGCTTGATGTCATTTTTGAAGAGTAGACAGAAGGGTGGATTTTCCAGTTCCTCTTATTAATGTATCTGAAGCTGTTGGCAGAGCGCATTGAAACCTGTAATTTGAAGGCTTTTCTTTTGGATGGATTGACACATAATGGACACACTGTGGAGGATATTTACAGTTTTATTCCCGTCGAGGCGCCAACATGGTTATGGTGAGAGTGTACATTATTTATCAGTCACTATCACAACTCTCGCCACTATGGTCACCATTGTGTGACCTCCTTCGTATTGCAATACTTTCATTAGTGGGCCATGGGCTCCCACCGAGGAAAGTATTGCAATTATTGATAAACTTGCAGCGGTATTACAGTTTTTCTCGATTGTATACAGACAAATAAATGGAACTATGCACACACAAATATCATGTTAGTGTGCCCGTTCAGATCGGTGTGCCCGTTCAGATCGGCGTGCCCCTACAGAGCGGTGTGCCCGTTCAGAGCGGCGTGCCCGTTCAGAGCGGCGTGCCCCTAAAGATCGGCGTGCCCGTTCAGAGCGGCGTGCCCCTACAGAGCGGCGTGCCCGTTCAGAGCGGTGTGCCCGTTCAGAGCGGCGTGCCCGTTCAGAGCGCGTGCCCCTACAGATCGGCGTGCCCGTTCAGAGCGGCGTGCCCCTACAGATCGGCGTGCCCGTTCAGAGCGGCGTGCCCCTACAGAGCGGCGTGCCCGTTCAGAGCGGTGTGCCCGTTCAGAGCGGCGTGCCCGTTCAGAGCGGCGTGCCCGTTCAGAGTGGCGTGCCCGTTCAGAGCAACGTGCCCCTACAGATCGGCGTGCCCGTTCAGAGCGGTGTGCCCGTTCAGAGTGGCGTGCCCGTTCAGAGCGCGTGCCCCTACAGATCGGCGTGCCCGTTCAGAGCGGCGTGCCCCTACAGAGCGGCGTGCCCGTTCAGAGCGGTGTGCCCGTTCAGAGCGGCGTGCCCGTTCAGAGCGGCGTGCCCGTTCAGAGTGCGTGCCCGTTCAGAGTGGCGTGCCCGTTCAGAGCGCGTGCCCCTACAGATCGGCGTGCCCGTTCAGAGCGCCGTGCCCCTACAGAGCGGCGTGCCCCTACAGATCGGCGTGCCCGTTCAGAGCGGCGTGCCCCTACAGAGCGGCGTGCCCCTACAGAGCGGCGTGCCCGTTCAGAGCGGTGTGCCCGTTCAGAGCGGCGTGCCCGTTCAGAGCGGCGTGCCCGTTCAGAGCGGTGTGCCCGTTCAGAGCGGCGTGCCCGTTCAGAGCAACGTGCCCCTACAGAGCGGCGTGCCCCTACAGAGCGGCGTGCCCGTTCAGAGCGGCGTGCCCGTTCAGAGCGGTGTGCCCGTTCAGAGCAACGTGCCCGTTCAGAGCAACGTGCCCCTACAGAGCGGCGTGCCCGTTCAGAGCAACGTGCCCCTACAGAGCGGCGTGCCCGTTCAGAGCAACGTGCCCGTTCAGAGCAACGTGCCCGTTCAGAGCAACGTGCCCCTACAGAGCGGCGTGCCCCTTCAGAGCGGCGTGCCCGTTCAGAGCAACGTGCCCCTACAGAGCGGCGTGCCCGTTCAGAGCAACGTGCCCCTACAGAGCGGCGTGCCCGTTCAGAGCAACGTGCCCGTTCAGAGCAACGTGCCCCTACAGAGCGGCGTGCCCGTTCAGAGCGGCGTGCCCGTTCAGAGCAACGTGCCCCTACAGAGCGGCGTGCCCGTTCAGAGCAACGTGCCCCTACAGAGCGGCGTGCCCGTTCAGAGCAACGTGCCCGTTCAGAGCAACGTGCCCGTTCAGAGCAACGTGCCCCTACAGAGCGGCGTGCCCGTTCAGAGCGGCGTGCCCGTTCAGAGCAACGTGCCCCTACAGAGCGGCGTGCCCGTTCAGAGCAACGTGCCCCTACAGAGCGGCGTGCCCGTTCAGAGCAACGTGCCCGTTCAGAGCAACGTGCCCCTACAGAGCGGCGTGCCCGTTCAGAGCAACGTGCCCCTACAGAGCGGCGTGCCCGTTCAGAGCGCGCCCACGTTTCAAGTGCTTTGCTCTTCGCTCGTTGACTCCAGGGGAGTGAAGAAGAGTTCGGTTGTAAAGTTTGAGTATCCAGCATCCAACAGCTAAAGTGAACTGCAGTCAATGAGCCGCGGCCTAAAGACCCACTGCAGACTACATGCTCGACTCGGTCTGCAGAGCGTACCCCCTGCACAGGATGCTTTTATTCAAAGTGTATCGATGTTAAACGTGTCCCGTTTCCAAATTACAGTGACTTCGCACCCACGTCGGGTGAAGTGGATCCCGAGATTCTTTCCTTTCTGGCTAGATTGGAGCACGTAGTACTGGGCACAGGGCAGAGAACCAACATCAGCTGGAGGTGCAGGTTTGACGACGCGAGAGCAGAAGCACTTTAGAGAGAGCGTCCACGCATCATTAGAGCTGCCCTGTGTCTGCGCCATGAAAGCAGCCACAGGATATGAAAGACGTGGAAGGTAAAGGCGTCCCTCTCTGCTCAAAGCGCCAATTACATGGTTGAATTTCTTTTATGAAAGAAACAAAATGAAATAAAGATAGCTTTAACAGGGACCCCCGTCTCAATAAAGCTCATCGTGGTTTTCATACGCAAAGGTGGGGTGGGGGAGGGGCTGTGCTAGACCGAGAGCTCACAGCATAAACATTCCCCTCCATGTCTCTTTTGTCATTTGCATATTTACAGTCTGCCATGTTAATCGTGTTTATTGGGGTGCATAAGCACTGCGCATGAGCTCAATAGGGGAGGATAGCTTTGTGCCAGAGACTGCATGGTAGAGGCACTGGGATACAACCCCCCCCCCCCCCCTCGCAACCCCCCATTTCTGGAAATAGATGGCTCCTCCTGCAGTAATCCAATTTCAAAAGACAAAAAGAGCCATCTTACGTAACTGGGACAGCACAGGATTTTGCTAATTATTGTGTTAATGCACAGTGAAGAATTCCCCTGATTTTTAACAAAGGCCCCGATTTGTGAAGATACTTTTGTGTAGTTGAGCAAGTGCACTTCTTACACTATCACATCATCAAAGAGGACTGAATCCATCATTGTGCAAGCTGATGGATGTCTGGCTGGCGGGAATACGGTATTTGTTCACTTGAACGCATGTATCCGAAAAAGAAAGGAAAAAAATCTAGAAATAAAATTACACCTGATGTAAAAGCTATCAATATGTAAAGGTGTTCGAGGTGGATGTCTCAGTGCCTGAGGCTGGCTTCGCAAAGGTAAACTATTCACTCCCGTATTTGCATTAATCAAAAACGTCCAAGGAAACCAAATCCAGATTTGCACGATTTCACCTTGAGCACGCAGCCTTCATTGTCAGCCCCGGTGTGCTTTTGCACTGAAGTGTTGAGAACAGTTAAGTAAGGTGGATGACTGCTAAAGCCCCTCATTTTTCCCCTGTCAGAGTCTCGCTCTCACACAAAAGACATAAGGTTGAGCTCTTGTCGCCGACCGGCCGAACGAGAGGGGCGGAGCGTCCCGGCCCCGGCTTTAATTGCCAGTGTCAGAGCTGAAACATGGCCGACCAGGAAACGATCGACTTAATGAAACGCTTTAATTATTCAACATAATTGTGGAACGTGACGAGCATGTTGGTGAATCCTTTGGTTCACACAAGGTGTCTCTCCCAAACGTGCGCACACACACATTCATACACTGTCTCTCTCCCCCTTTCATTCCCTTTGTCTCAGCCACATTGAGCACTCGCTCTCCCATGGTGCTCTCCCTCATCCTTCTTACTCGCCATTCTCCTCAGTGATAGAATGAGTGAGATCGGTCCGTGTTATAATTACTTGCCCTTGTCTGCTCGGGGTCGTTACGCCAAGCGCCCCCCCCCCCCCTCCCCCGCCCTGCAGAACCTGTCTGCCCACTGGTCTGAGCCCCTGCAGCCGTTCTGCACATCGCGGTGGGGCCGACTGGCATATCGATCTGAGAGCTGGATGGCACAAGAATTTTGTCATTTTCTATCGCCGTCTCATACGTGTCTAATACGACACACACACACACACACACACACACACACACACACACATACATTAACCAACCGGTACGGCAAATAATTAAAGACACCTAAAACAAACATGAGGTTCATGGGCACGCCTGAGACTTCTTCCTATCTCACTCACGCCTCTCTTCCTTCCTCCTGTTTCTTCATCTCGGCATTCCTCTTCTGCTCCTCCTTCCTGCCTCTTTTCAGTTCCCCTCTCCCCACTAACACACCGTCCCTCCCTTCCTTGCTCCTTCCCTTCCCTCCTTCCTTCCTACCTTCCTCTTTCTCTCCACTCCTCCCATCTCTCTCGGCTGTCTCTGGCAGCGCTAATTCCCTCTTCAGATGGTGCGGCTCTCATTTGCATACTTATCAAAGTGTTTGGACTATCCGACAGAAGCTGTAGGAAGGTGGGGTCATTAATATGTTAATTACTCCCACCCCCACCTTCCTTCTTTTTCTCCCCACTCGCCTTTAGACGGTGGCACATCATCCATATCCTCCACCTCTCTCTCTGCTTCACACGCAGCCTTTGAATGTTTGAATACCCTCAGAGGCCCTGCAAATGCCATAAGACTCTGTAGACACTCACCCATGGGGGTTAGGTTGGGTTTCTATACTGGCTGTGCATTTGCATGTGTGTGTGTGTGTGTGTGTGTGTGTGTGTGTGTGTGTGTGTGTGTGTGTGTGCGTGTGCGTGTGTGTGCGTGTGTGTGCGTGTGTGTGTGCGTGTGTGTGTGTGAGTCACTCTGTAAGCTACTATCAACGACACGTCCGCTGTTGCGGATTAACAGCATTTCTTCATATGATCATTGGACATTTCAGAGCAAGAGTATGATCTGGTTGCTCCATTCACCGTTTGCTAAACCCCTCCTCCAAGTTGTGATGGTCCAATCACAGCCTTAGCAGCTGAAACTAAACCGGGCGGCAACTCTGGTTGTATAGAAGTCTATGAGAAAATGACTCCACTTCTCTCTTGATTTATTTCCTCAGTAAACATTGTAAAATTGCCGGATTTACAGTCTGTGAACTAAACACAACAGGCATGTGAAGCTGTGGATTCCTCTCCATACTGGAGCATATAGTGAACACGTGTAAGGAGAGATCAAACTGTGTTTATCTACTCAACTGTAAGCGGCCAATTGGATTAACTAGTGCATGTTCAATATTTCAAAGGTGCAATATATGTGATTGGGAGCATTTCTATTGCCTCAATGGCTCTCAACATGTCGCCGGTTTGCTGCTATATTGATGCTCTGCATTGCAGCCGGAGACGTCATGGAGCTAACGTTAGCTTAATCAGCTGATACAATCTGCCACCTTGAGCCGTGCAAGAACGAAAAGCTTGGCTAAAGCCATATTTCCATGAGACAGTTGCACTAATCTACATCCTGCACTAGTTACAGGTCATGTGGCCTTTAACCAGCTAAGGAACACTCCCCCCACCAAATGCACCAGGGCTACAGTAGACGTAATCTGCATACTGTACAGGACGCTGCTCCCATGTCAGCTAAAGTAACACGATAACAATAGCTGTCCTTCATGAAGGTTACAGGGTCAGTGGTGAAGTCCCTCAGCTGAAGGAGTGGGACATATTGTTAACTCGGATTTATCAGCTCACGAACAAAGAAAGGTTAATGGGTCATGTATGTGTCGGCTTGGTTGGCAGTGCATTACAGATTAGTCAACGTTGATACAGGTGATTGACTCAGGTGCCTACAACAAGCAGCAGTGGCTGACATTAATTAAAAACGGCATGGGAAGTTGTAAGCAAACGGCATCTTGGGAATCGATGCCCTTGATCATCTTTGTGGTGTGAATCTGCTTTATGGGAATGCACAAATCCACAGAATGTATTCAGTAACGTGCCAGCAGACACAGGGAAGTGGTTCCTGGAATGAAAAGGGAAACAGAAAAATAAATCAACATTTTTTTTCTGTGGAACAGAAGTGTAACCAGGGGACTTTCAATAATTTAACCAGGAGAGCGAAGGCAGAGGAACTGTTACAACATTCCTGCTCACCAGTTTTAGCTTGAAGCTTTTCAAGGACAAAAAAGTAATAGTAACAGGTACTGTGTTAATGTGGAGTTGGCGTTCCTTTCATCAGATCATTTCAAATGTATTTGGTGTAGAGAGCCGCTTGGTGTGCCATCGGGTCAGGACAGCAGAGTTATAGCAGGTTAGGGAGTGAAAGAGAGTCGAGCTTTGATAACTATGGAAAAAGGAATTTTATGAAAAAATGAATATACCAATCGAAAGTGGGTGGAGGACTGAGGCCCGAAGTAAAGGAAAGGCAAAGAGATTAGACAAGACGAAAGGTGAATTGAGGGGAGCCCTCACTCTGTCCTTAGCAACAATAATAGCCTCACAAATCTACCTGGCCTTGTCTCGGAATACATATTTTTCTCGGTGCCAAAGCGAGAGGGTGTTCAATCCAACCCACGCCGGGGCAGATTTAACAATTACTCTCACTTTGGCTCGGAGAAATGATTGACAGATTGTATCCGCGGTGTCAGGGGGGGAGGGGGGGGGCAGCCACGCCCCTCCTGACTAAGGCAGAAATTAGAGAACAGTGGGAGCTAAATTACACCTTAGCAGAGACCTCTGGCAGGAGGACAGGGAGGGAAGCATGATGAATGAGAAAAGGATCGGAACAGAAAGGTAGAGGGCTGAGTCGCGTGGGAGCACGGAGACGATTGAAGGAATGGCTCAGAAATACATGTGTAGACCCGCACACACACACACACACACACAGACACAGACACACAAGCGTGCACAGCGAGGTAATGGGTCTGCAGTACTATTGGAGTGTAAAGGGAGAGACACTTAATTGCCATCTCTACAGTAGGGATGCTATGTACTCCCTTTCTCACACACACACACACAAACACACACACACACACAGACACACACACAGACACAGCCATCTCTGCTCTCTCTACGATGTCATGCTCTCAAAGCACTCAGACGGATACAAGCGCCGCAAGCAACCAGCAGAGTGGCACAATGAGTCTCAGGGTATCTACAGTGGGAGAGAAGAAATAACCGACGGGCAACATCTACTGTGGTCACTATAGAACCACATTTGGTCTGGTCATATGCTATATTTTGGTCCCTGTCAACAAAGGCCGTTAATAAAGACCAAAAACAACAATGCAGCGTCTCCTCACACAACGATTTGCATGATATATTTTGCAAAGTGGTTTTGTCCGGCAGCACGATCTCCTCCTCAAACTTTGTCCAAACCGCTTGGCGGTGTAGCGTTTGATATTTGACGTGGAGTACGTCATTCTCTGGCACGCGCAACCCGTTCCGGCGAGTATAAACTACGCTTGACACAGATTTTGTAGCTGGCTGATCCACCACCTGACTTCCTCAGCGGCAGCCACGCACGTCCTGGCTCACAATTAGCCAACTTGATTGGTTTAGGCAACACAACTACTTGATTGGTTTAGGCAACACAACTACTTAGAAATGTGCAAAAAATTTGCATTAGTTGCGTTAGTTAAGAACAGATGTTATGGGACAAATACTGTACATCTACGTTCTGGTTTCACACGGATCGTTTTTAGGACCTACCCATCCACCTGGACGTCCTCCCTACGCAGAGTTTGTCGCTCTTCCTGGTTCATTAAAAACACGCCAACGAGCCACACTGTTGCACTGTGTGGTATGCGTCTTCATTACAACAAAACCTTTGTGTTTTATTTTCAATCCCACGTCACGCTACAGGAAAAACTCACTAAACTAGAGCATCAAAGGTGCATTAATCTGTATCTGGAAATAGTCCCTATTTACTGGTTTTGAGTCCCTTTTTAAAATATTTTTAAAAAATACAACGATATATTTGTGACCTGCTTTACTTCTTCAGCAGGAGCAAATCTCACTCAAGTAGCCTTATAAGCACCACTTTCCCAGCAGCTTTTGTCCGACTTATTTAGAGAAAAGCGATGTCCTGGGAGTCGATAGAAGAATACAGTAGAGTTCTTTGTAGTGCCGGGCGTTACTGCCTGCTGGTGCCAAACCACTTGCGGCTGCTGTCTGATGGTCCACTAAGTGTTTGCCGTTAAGACGGATGGTGTGCTGTAGGTTTACCTCTATCTGGGTAGAGTGCTGCCAGCCTGGCTTCAAGGGGCCTCGACTGGAAAAGGGCCTCCAGAAGAGGCTCTTCACCTGGAGAGAGAGAGAGAGGCAAAGGGCGGACTCTGACACACACATTCACACATACATTGGCTCTCTCAATGCCAACCGACACAAATGTAGACATGCAAGTCTCACACACCACACACACACACACACACACACACACACACACACACACATCTGCTAAGTCCTCACACACACACACAACCTACTTCACATGTAGAGCATGGTCCCCAGCTGAGTGCCTCTCTTCAACCTGGCAATTTCAGATCCAGCTAAAGTACACAGGGCGTCATGCTGATTTCACAACGAGGGGGGGCCTCACTACAGCCCTCGTTACTGATCCGGCAGAATCCAACTCATCTATTTCAATATCTCTCTGTCGTTCGCACTCATGTGTGCATATACAGAGGGCGCTATATTGCAGAATATTTACACATGCTTGCTGCAGCAGTGCTGGATTGTTGCTGTAAATACAGTTGAATCTAATGCGGGACATTTTGAGGGTGGCCGTACTTCCTGTGAGCGATGGAACACACATGCACGGATCCATTCGCACACAGAAACGTTGTTGGTACACACGGCACCATCTGACAGTGATGTTTTGGGTGACATTTAGTTTCTAGGTTGCACAAGATGCTCCTATAAATGAATCATGAGTAAATCTGTGAGGTGTGAATAATAGATAGGAGGAGAGGTAAAAAAACAACAACAAAAGAAACAAAGGAGCGCTGTTATTATTTGTTAATAAGACACTCTGGAGCATCACTAACTAGATCTCATTACCACAATACATGCTGGCATGCATACGCACACACAGCCACACACACACACACACCTCCAACCACCCACACGCACACATACCAAACGCATGCAGAAGTCTCTCATCCTGCATGACTATTTTTACCTGTGAAGCCTGTCGTTGCCTAGCGCTCTGTAATTACATCCACCAGCGAATGATTAGACGCAATGATGGATGCGTTAACACCATCACCCTGGGACGCCTCGGCGCAAAACTAATTATGTGACCCGTACATGTGTCATACGCCCGATAGGCGCGATAGCCCTCTCAGCCCGCTGCCATAACGGTGGGACGAGTGCGATAAAGGTGCGTGACGTGTTCCCCTGTTAATCAACAGATAAGAGATGATGAAGTGACTCCGCCGTTGATTGATGGATCTTTGGAGCTCCGCGCCGTCTTAAATATACACTGCCAGAACAGCGTTAAGAACTCCTTTAGTGGCGTTTGGTTTCTGAGTTTGTTATTTAAATCATCATTGTGTTTGCTTGGCGCGGTTATACATCTTGTTTCTGGACCCACAATCAATGCCCTGATTTGATCATAATCCCCGACGAAATCACGGTAAAAAATGCTTCATTTATTATTTTTGTTGCTGAGGAAAGCCAGGAAAGATGCTACTGTGGATTTTTCTGTCATGTATGGCATGAAAGTTTTCAGACACTGTCTCTGCATAGACAAGTGTTGGTGTTATTTGGATCAGGCGTGCTTGTCTGCTTCTACATGCAAGTAGTATGTGTGTGTGTGTGTGTGTGTGTGTGTGTGTGTGTGTGTGTGTGTGTGTGTGTGCGTCTGTGATTGCCACGGCTGCAGCTGGGGCTGTGGGCTGAGTAATTGCCTGTCTTGGTCGGGAGCGCACGGTAGCGAGCTAGAAGTCAAGTGCTCTCTTCCTGCTGTAGACCTCATTTGAATTCCACATGGCTAGCTAGCAAGCTAACGCCAGCCTTGGGCCTGTATTATTCATAGCTTGACAGATAGCGCTCACTAAAAGCATTGGAAGTGGGCCAGGTGGTGATGGAGCGACATGGGGGTGGGGGGGTAGAGGATACAGCGCAGGAGTAAAGGATACCAAATTGAAGATAGAATGGAGCAGCAGGCGAACGTCTTGAGTGGGATTGGAAAAGGGAATGGCAATATAGACACAGAGGAGGTGAAGAGAGGACCGAGGGTGAAGACAGAATTACCAGAAGGCCGCACAGCGTTAACGGACTACAAGACGTCAAAGGACTACAAGGCGTCATCAAGGCACGGCTGACGTGACGACGGAGATGGAGTGCGAGCGAGCGAGCCGCACCGGGGTTGGGAAACGGAGAACGGAGCGGCAGCGGAAAGAGAGCAGGCGGGTGAAAGTGTTTCACACGGAGCACAGAGAGAGGCCTAGAAAAAGAAGAAGAGAACAGGCAGCCATCCGCCCCCGCCAAGCTCAGCAACCCCTCTGCCTCCATGTGCGCTTCCAGATAAGGTCGCATTAATCAAAATCTGCCACTTCCCCTTCCAGAAAAACACCAGCTATGCCATCAGCCCCCCTCTGTGAAGTATCTGTCACTGAAAAAAAGGGAAATTTCCATATTTAATGGGGAAGCTTTATATCACCAAAAAGCCAGTGTGGACTGAGGATGAAAAGAGCCGTGTTGGGTTAGATCTGTCAGCTCTGTCATTAGCTTGCACACTTCAGACGGCATGTGGAGCCCCGAGGTTCATTTCAGTTCCGGCACCATTGTTATCATTTTCAGCAGTACGGTGAAGCTAGGCTGACATTGGTACTTGCCATGTACCGCTGCAGTCGATGTGTAATAACGGTTTATTATAGCAATACCATAATATCTATCAAATTTCATCCCTGTCTTTCTCAGCACATGAAAGACTCATTATTTTCTGTCGACAGCACACGCTTCCTTGATGCCATTTGTTTATTTTT
>NC_046987.1:3729013-3821513 GCF_009769545.1 Cyclopterus lumpus
TTGTGATCCGCCAAAAAACTAAATGGACTCGAGCCGTGCCACTGGATCTGCCTCTCCCTGCAAAACATGTAGATTTCATATTGTCCGTTCGTCATGAATCCATCCGCCTGCAGTCCTGGTGAATCATTGCGAGACTAATAAATGCTCAGGGTTACAAAGTGATCACAGGTGTGTATGCAGCATATACGTGAAGCAATTACCTGCTTGATGTGTCGAGAAGCAGATGTGTAGGCTTAATATATATTTAGGGTGTTTGGTGAGATTAGTGTTCATCAAATATCAAACAACAGAATCACATATATTGATTGGTGTTCATGGAGAGCCACAGGTCCTCAGACAGAGATTACGGTTTATTCCTGCATCAGTTTTGAACAAGAAAAAAAAAAAATCATGCTGATTTGCACTTCCAAAATCCTTGTTTTCACAAGACCTCAATGTCCTGTGGTCGAATACAACAGTGCAGGTTTGCGAGTGTGTGAGAATTCACGGCATGCAAGACAACAAGACATTGCATCAGGATCACTTCCACAACTTGCTACTTGCACGAGGCTGTTTTTTTCTTTTTCTTTCAATGTGTTTGATTTGTTTTATGGTCTTGCAAGTACATGTATAAACTCAAGCAGCTCGTTTTTAGACTAATGCACTCTCACATATTTCTGTCAGCTTTGAAGTTACATAACATAACACATTATGCTTTTCTCTTTATAAAATGGCATTACATGAAAGCCAATTCCCGTCATCGCTAATGTTCGAAATGCATGTGGAACTGTATAACAGCTAGTTATGTTCACAGGAGTACTGTGGTAGACCGTCAATAGGAGGCGGTACATTTACAGATCTGTGCAGGTTGTAGAGCGAGTGCTAACCTGTTCTTGTATCCAACCAATAGCTGGGATAGCTAAGACGTGTTGGGTCCCACAGCAAGACAAACAAAACAAAACAAAATGTCAAACAAAATGTCATAGAACAAAACAAAATGTCAAATGTTATAGAACATAATTTGCTTCTTTTTCTTTCGTTTTTTACGGAATCAGAGGTCGCATACATTTAAGGTGCTCAATACAGAATTTAGACCATACCCATGGTCTCCTCAGGGCTCTCAACATGGCGATGGAAGACTTGGATTGAAACTTGATAACTGCTTTACACACCGGCTCAGTCACTGGTAAGTTTTTATTGACAAAGTTATTCTTGATTTCCTTTTAGATTTTCTGTAGCTTCACTCCATGGAACACATTTACAGACTGATTTAATGCGTAGAATAAAATAATCCTGAATGAGTTCAAAGCTACGGTAAGAGTTTTAATGTTACTTAATTATGTGCTTTAATTGCTGCATCGATGTGGCTGTTACTCTTGGCCAAGTCTTCCTTGTAAAAGAGCTGTTGAAGCTAAATAATAAACATGTTGTATTGTGTTTATTTATTCTGAAGAAAAACCAAAGTGTAAAAAAAAATTTGACATGCTCTTCCATGCAGAAAAATGCCCTCATGCACTTTTAAATTAGCTGACTTGACCATGTGCTGGTTTCAGATCTGCTGGTGTTCCGGAGGTCATGTAAAACAAGGTCCTGCCATACGCAGCTTGTTACATAACGCCCATTCATTCTCTGTAGTATGAACACCCAAAGGAAAACGTGAACTTCTTACATAGGGTACACAACATATTAGTCACAACAAAGATAAGAGGGTTAGATATAGAGATTCAATCGTTATCATCTTCTATTATTTCATTTGATATCATATTCATAATATATTCAGTCATATTATATATTATGCTTTCAAAACATTCCATTGTGGTATGGAGTTTTAGTCATGTGAATCAGATTAAAATCACTTCACCATCTTGGGGAGTGTAAATTGAGGGTTTTCATGTTACTAAAAAGTACTAAAAAATGCAGCCCAGTGATTGAGACGTCACAACCAGAAGAGCCAAATCAGATAACACAGTATCTACTGTAGATGCATTAGTACATGTTTCATTTGGTGACCAAAAGTCTCAAGAGGACAGAATCTTTCTTAGAGATCTGAGAAAGTTCAGAGCTCCTGCTGTGTACTCAGAGTAAAACTTTGAAATCCTGCATCCCGCCTTAATAGACTAGCATGATACAAATCTTGGAGAGCTGTGTAATTCAATTTGAAAACAGATCTGCCACTTTTCTGTCAGTCAAATGTTAAGTTTGTTTAACAGACTGTTTCTCAATCAGGTTGCTCTTGATCAACATCTGAATTACTAAAGTTTTCCTTAGATAAACACCGACAATGTTGCATTTCCACTGAATGGTAGGCACAGCTCTACTCAACTCGAATAGCTAAGTTGTGGACAGTACCTGCCAATGTTTTTAGGTTCCAAGTGAGCTGAGCTGATACAAGAAGGTGGATTTAAAACAC
The DNA here is from genome assembly GCF_009769545.1 of Cyclopterus lumpus. Taxonomy (NCBI): domain Eukaryota; kingdom Metazoa; phylum Chordata; class Actinopteri; order Perciformes; family Cyclopteridae; genus Cyclopterus; species Cyclopterus lumpus. The sequence continues at coordinate 3,731,403 of NC_046987.1, forward strand.
TGCAGACCACTGATTGCTCAGAGGAAAGTGTCACTAGCTCGACACGGGACGTCTTGCCGAAACCCGTCATTTATAAATGGCTAAGCTACTGTCAGTAGTGACTGCCTTTCTTTGTTCACCCAACTCAATTTTAAAGAATGGCAGCCCGCAAAACTACGTCACACTCTACATACAATACGCTATGTGCTACACTGTAAACTATGCTATATGCTACACTGTACACTATGCTATATGCTACACTGTACACTACGGTATATGATACACTGTAAACTATGCTATATTCTACACTGTACACTACACTATGCTATATGCTACACTGTACACTACGCTATATGATACACTGTGCACTACGCTATATGCTACACTGTACACTACACAATGCTATATGCTACACTTTACACTACGCTATATGCTACACTGTACACTATGCTATATGCAACACTGTACACTACACAACGCTATATGCTACACTGTACACTACACAATGCTATATGCTACACTTTACACTATGCTATATGCTACACTGTACACTATGCTATATGCTACACTGTACACTACACAATGCTATATGCTACACTGTACACTACGCTATACTATATGATACACTGTACACTACGCTATATGCTACACGCTAGACTACACTGTACACTAGTAGGACAGAGTGGGGGGTAAGGAGGTGAGTGTCTGCAGATCTGAGTTTGCGGGTGGGAGCGTGTCGGTGCAGGAGGTCAGAAAGGTACACTACTGTATATGCTACATTGTAAACAACAATGTACACTACTATATGTGCTAAACTGTACACTACTCTAAACGCTACAATGTACACTATACATACCAAAACTGTATCCTGAACAATACACTATGCCATACACTACTTTTTCCTACCGTGGCAAAAGTATGATCCGCCTTACTCTGCCTTTGATTGGTTTACACATTCTTACTTAACCCAAACCAATTTCACTCATAACTAAAGCCAACCAACTAAGGCAACAAGTACTGACCAATCATAGGCAGAGGAGGCCCGGTTGTGCCATTGCTGCGTAATTCTTAATTTAAAGTGCTGTTCAGTAGTTCCGACCTCATTTAGCAATCCAAATTCACAATCTCATTATTATTATGGCAATGAATAATTGTAACTGAAGTACATTCCACTTAAAATGAAAGCCCGTTTCCATTGATAACACCCAGTATTTGAATAGCGATTTAGTTTTCTCTCAATGCGCGAAAAGTGTTTATAGTATGTGCTTCCTGTTTGGTAAGTAATATTGTATGCAATCCCTTTGTAAAGGATTATATTTAGCGTGTGTACAGTGATTTGACCATGTGGAATGACTGAAGAACTGCTTCCTAGTTCCATTGTTTTATGTTTATGTTGTGATTTTCTTCCCCGAGCTTCTCGGTGGGAAGGAAACCTGCACAATATGCCAGCTAATGTGCTTCTTGTCGGTGTGTGTTTCTTTTTAGCAATGTGTGTTCCCCAACTGTCAAAATCAGAGGACCAAAAGACTTTTCGGGTCCATGCCCTCTGTCAAAAATACATTTTCATAGGTTGGTTTATTTGAACACAATCTCATGTCCTTTTTATGCTTCAATGAGACATTTGAATCATAATGCATAACAGTCTCTTTTGTGTGCAATCTGTCTCTCTTCAAAGGACACTGCACCAAAAAAGTAAAACAGAAACTTATTTGTTTGAATAGTTCATTGCCTCATATTCATCCTAGGGTTATTCAAACATCTAACTTAGGATGTTTATCTTTTCTAAATGAATTAATACATTTTATTTTAAGTTCAAAACTAACATTAGCGGTTAACTGTTAGCATGTGAATATTTGAAAAATGCTAGAGGGCAGGTTACCAGACATAAATCACAGAGTCTCAAAGCAAGGTGCCGCAAGGTGATTTATTGCATTATGAAACCTGTTCGTTCACCGTGCAAATTCTGAATCCTCAGGTCACAGTGTTAATGCAAATAGCGCGTTAAGCTCCTGGACATTTGCGGACTACCTTTGGGGACTGTGATTTGTTGCAAGGAATTCATTTTTTGCTACAGGAATAGTGAAACCAATTTCATTCTTTGCCGTTAGAAATCGTTATCTTTGGTCCTGCAGAACAAACAAGCTCTTTGACAGACCTTTTTTTTGTCTCCTCGCTCTGCTTTTGTGCAACCTTGCAACTCAATCCCTCTGCCATGTATTGAGGGTTTTTAATGTGACAATGGGGACATATCAGGTTCAGTTTCAACTAAACACCAACCAGAACGCCCCTTTTAAGCTCTAACCATTGGGCTGTCTCCAACAACTATACTACTGAATTCATGTTCAGTTATAGTCAAACGTGGTGAGGCAATCTCTGACATTAATGAGACAAACTAGAGCACCTCACTAAAGTTTAATATGTAAACCTGATTTCAGCATAATCAGCATAAAAAGTGCCAGGTGGTAACACAAGAGAGGAGGCCTATAGATATTCATGACCTCCTAGTCTATCATAAATACATCCGGTTTGGCAGATCTGAAAGCGTTAACTCAACCGATTGTACAACTCAAGATCAATTTGTCACTAAGCATGTGAAAAAAAAAAGTTCTTTGGAGGTGTTGGAGTCATATGGACCGAATGAAACAATTCGACGGGCTTATTACAGTCTTATTACAGCTGGAAACGCCGTCCCCGACCCCCGTTGTTGCCGGAGAAGCACCGCGCCCACCCTTTGGTTCCAACCCAGGTTGCGGCTGTTTGCACCGTTAGATTCCAGCAACCGACTAGTTATGATCTGAATTTCGTGTGAGGCACCTTTTACTTCTGGTCTGTTGGAGGACAAGTGGTGTTACATAACAGGACATGTAAGGTCACAGTGGTTGAAGCACCGTTAGATTTACCAGAAAACCCGGCTGCGCCATTTCCATCATTTCCCAAAAGTGCTCGCAAGGAAAATTGGATAAGGATAAGGCTCTGCTCTTGAGTATGCTTTAATATTGACCCACTTGAAAAAAAAGAGATGATTATCACAAGGTGACAAGTCTTGTCAAGTTCCTTTTTCATGGATATTCTTCGATTGGGTCACGAATAACGAATTCCTTGCCCCAGATATGAGCGCTCCATAAAAAAGGTTGAGACAGGCAAGCAGAATGCTGAGTAAACGCCACAGGTTGTTTATGCTGCCGCTCTCCTCTCTCGTGTGCCGGCTTGTCTGAGCTGCAGAGAGGGTTTAAGCCGGAGAGGAAATGCTGTGGGATGAGTGAGAGCATGCCATTGGCTGCTGGTTCAATCTCTGACTTCCCGGTGCATCGGTGACTTTAACAAAGCATCGCTTCTCGAAAAACAAAGATTAGTGTCCCAGAACGTACTCGCAAAACCAAATCACACTTCACGTCATATCAGCGTTCAAAGTTGACCAAGATTATCGGTATCACATGTATCATTTGATAGAAAGATTACTACACTAATTATTTTAATGATCATAATCTTCGCTATAAAGCAAGCAAAGTGTCTGACCTCTTGCACCCATGGTACAGTGCTAAATAAAAATCCATGCACTAAGTGCTTTTACAGTACGTCACGAAAAGCTCTTTTGAAACCGGTCATTCACTAGTTAGCGTAACAGTAATGTAACACAGCAACAGTTTTATTACAGCCTCATATGACAACAATCACAAATTGACTATAATCCAGCATATAGACATATATTTGCCCTTTACTCTATAACAGGCTTCACGTGTAAGTCAACACGCCCTTCGATACCGTGACTTGTATTTATATCTTTCTAGTATTTTAAGCCTTGATCTTTTGATTTGCAAAAAGAAAAACTACTTCAGGTAAGGACATATCTATAAGGCATCTGAGAGTTGTGACATGAGTTTAGGGAGAAAAGAGAAAAGAGTTTGAGTGTTGTATTGTAACGCAAAAGGAACACAACACATCTTCTGTAACCCATTAGCTGCTCTTGTTAATTCAGTTGCTTTAACTTTTACTAGCAGCCCCAATGAAACAGTTTGCAAGTGTTAAAACAATAAACTCTCACTAATAAAAAACCCTTTAATCAATCATGGTGTTTTTGATTGTTTCTAGTAGCCTTGAGTTTACAGTTACATACGTTTTGTAGCTGGTGTGAAGTGGCTTTATGGTGCACACTACAAGACGCCTGTACACGGAGTTCACACCATCACACTGTCGTGTTTTCCTTGTGTTGTTTACCCATTTAAATGTATTTCCATTGAAGAAGCCTGTACCGTGTGTACATTTTACTTGTGTTGTTTACCCATTTAAATGTATTTCCATTGTGTTGTTTACCCATTTAAATGTATTTCCATTGAAGAAGCCTGTACCGTGTGTACATTTCCATTGTGTTCTTTAACCATTTAAATGTATTTCCATTGAAGTCTGCGCCATGTATTTCGTAGCCTGGTGACTTGTATTTAAAGCAGTTTTAGTGTAACTCAGTATGATTTTCATTTTATCCAAAGCGACTTACAATCATACACCGTAGACACAGCTACGGGGAGCAATGTGGGGTTAAGTGTCTTGCTCCAGGACACATCGAGTGTGGCTGGCAGAGCCGGCGATCAAACTGCCGATCCTCTGATTGAAAGACGGACCTGCTAACCACTGACCCACAGTCGCCCACGACCTGCCCATGATGCAGGGCAGAAAAAACAATGTTCCCATAAAACAAAACTTGCTGTCTATGAGTGGTAATGTTGGCCCGATGGTCTGTCAATCCACTTCTTTGGCAATGACTAAATATCTCAACAACTGTTCAATGCATTGTTAGGTTTTTTCTTACAGACATTCATGGTGCCCAGAGGATTCACCCTATTGACTTTGGTGATCCCTCAACTTTATTCTAGTGCCATCACAAGGTTATAATTTGTGATTTTGAGTGAAATGTCTACGCAAATATTGGATGTATCGACATGAAATTTGGTCCGCACGTTTCTGTCTCACCAAGGAGGAATTGTAATAATCTATCTGATCTCTGACTATTCATCTAGCGACATCATCATTTCATTCATTGTGAATTCCATCTTGAGGGAAACGTATTTTGTGTGGATTATGTTAGCTTTTTTCAGTGACAGACACCTCAGCTGTGTCGACCCTCAACAAGAAGACACCCACTTCCGTGCGCTCAGGATTGCGTTGGTAGAGTTAATGGGCGCCCATTTAACAGTTACATTAAAGCAAATTAAGTATGATTCATTTGAAAAGTTTGACACTTCAAATTATTCAAACTTAGATGACATTAACTATATTAGATGCAGATGCTGCAGGTCCAACCAGATAATATTGCAATGTTTTTGTGTGTTATGCCATGGATTGCACTTCAAGTTATCGCTAATCTGTGCTCCATTGTACTTTATCGTCAAACACAGATATGCAAACATGCTCACATGGCTTCAGACAGACATAGTAAACACACAGGCATAGACACAAGTCATCTTTTTGTGTCCATGCCACAAGGCCTCTTAAGTGGCACTAAATCTCTGAAGCTGTCAGGGTTATCAGGCAGTGAGTAAACAGACCACTGTTTCAGCTCAATTATCCCAAAATATGTTGAAATGTATGGTGTTTGCCCAATAAGTACGTCAAGGTCGACCTTTATGTTCTGTAATCAACACATTATAGTCTGTTGTGTGTCACAAACACGTCTCTGTTCTGTGGGATTAGTAGCAGTAGAACAGACGTGTTCTTGGGGTTTACTTTGCACCTTCAATCACTACATGACTTTCAACTAGAAGTGAAAACCAATGTGATTTTAACAAAGTTAAACCGTGAGTATTTTGGGAGTACAGAAAATAACTACAGCTCCCATAAAAACATGGAGAAATTAATGTAACTTAAGGGTTGAAGTCAATGAAGTCTTCATTATGAATTAATTCATCTGTTGTGTTCATCTGTGATTCATTTTTTGATTGATTGATGATTGGTCTTCTATAATTTGTCTGAAAAAAGTCAAAGATAATCTACCACAATAAAGCCCAAGGTTCAACTTCAGACCTCGTTTTGTCTGGCTAATCGTTGAAACCGTCAGCTATTTAGTTTACAACAACTGACGAGCAAGAAAATTAAAAAAAATTCTTTTACAATTAATTAATTTGTTAACTGATCAATTGTTTTGGCTTCAGTCCATTATTTTATGACCATATATCTGCAAAGCTACTTACATTCTTATCAGCCTTGTCTGTTGCATGCTAACTAACACGCATAGGCAGATTATAAGAGAAAGGGCCCCTGGGCTTCATCACATCTCATAAATTGTAGCAAGACACAAACTTAATAGTACTTTAGCCTTTTTTTGTTGTTGTTTTGTGTCTCTTTGTAGTCGTTTTGTGTCACTTCATAGTAATTGTGTGTCCGTTTGTGGTCGTTTGTGTGTCTTTGTAGTCGTTTTATATCTTGATGTGATCATTTTGATGTCTTTTTGTAGATGTTTTTTGCCTATTTGTATTCATTGTATATCTGTTTGTGGTCGTTTTGTGTCTCTTTGTAGTAATTGTGTCTCGATGTGGTAACTTTTATGTTTTTGAAGATGTGTCTCTTTGTAGTCGTTTTATGTTTCTTTGTGGTCATTTTAATTATCTCCTTGCTTGGTGCCTCTTTGAGGGACATTTAGTAGATTAAGGCCAGGGGGCCCCTCACACCTTCAGCCCCATATCCTGTGCCCGGTAGGCCCGTTTAGTTATCCATCCACCTCACACACTACACTAAGACGGTGAACCTGGTAAATATTAGCGGTAGCATTGTTATTGTGAAAATTAGCATGCTGATGTTAGCATTTAGCTTGAAGCATCGCTGTGCCTAAATATAGCCTCACTGAGCTGCTAGCATGGCTGTAGACTCTTCTTGTTAACATTCGAAGAACATCGATTCATGCTCAGCTATTAAAGGCTGTAGGTTCCCCTACAGTATACCACACGTTTACTACACATAATACATGTTAACATCCAGACATGCCATGAGGGTGCCGTTAATGAGTATTTAGGGACAGGTGAACTCTCACAGTGTTTTGGACAGGTCACAGTGACCTGGGCTCCTTATCTCTTTGCTCTACCCTGTTGTTAGTAAGATGATTTGTAGACGGCCTTGTTTAGGCACTCTGACATAAGTGTAAGGACAAAAACACAGATGAGCGGAAGGGGTTTGGGGGGATGCTTGCATGCCGCAGACCGCCACCAGACAAACACATGCAGGCGGACACACGTCCATCTCCTCAGTGACTCAGGAGACAGACGGTGTTTAAGTCAGCCTCTTCTCAACCTCCACACACTCACGTGTCATAGTAGTGCATCATAGCCGCAGGTGACTTAACGTCGAATGGTGGAGACGGACGGAAAATAGTGTGGTGGAATAGTTTGGGATGATGCAAGTGGAAGAAATGTTAATCAGCTCATGAAAAGCCATCTGGTGGGTCTGGCCATTAGCTTATCTTCCCTCGTGCTTTCCAGATGTTTGTGGCAGCACTTGCCTACAGGTCACTCTGTCCGATTACAGTGATAGCTGGGATTTGCATGAAACGCTGCCGATGCCTCGTAAGGCAAAGTGAACAAGGGCGGTCAATAAGTCAGGTTAGAAAATGTCCACAAACACGGATCTGAAGCAGAGTCAGAGATGGAGGGAGTTCACGAAGGGTTAACTGTGTCACTTAGCCATGGAGAACACATAGGAGAAAAAAAATATAAAATGCAAACAAGACTGTTGAGGCAGGATGTGTCTGTTGTCCTCCCATTGGCTCAGAACAGGGAGATCAGGTCCAATGAGTTGGATGGAAAGGGACACGCATAAGGCAAACATATCAGTTGGATAATACTGGAACCAAATGTGAAAGACAAAAACGTAAGTAACCTGGAGTAAAAAGAGAGCAATAGTGCAGTAAACACCCCCTTATTTCTTCTGTCGTATAAGAGTGTGATTATTGATTATTGCTCTTAAAAGATTTGCCCCACACTGTATGTGGTTATGCCTTTAATTATTAGCCTAGAGACTTTTCTCTGGGCCATGTCAAAGATGTTTCTTTTATCACTCAGGACTTATCGGCAAAGTTTTTACAGCAGTAATATTTTGAATTGCCGTCCCATTTCTTATCGTCCACAGCTATCTCTGTGTTTCTCTTTCACCATCACGATGAGAGCTGATGTTTTGCTGGTCAATGATTAATAACCACATAAATGTGTTTATGAAACTGTGTGCTGCTGATGAGGCACATATGGGTCCAACTGAATATTTGCAATCTGACTGCAGTTAACCACAAGGATATGAGTACGATGTCACTTATCTCCTTCGCAACCTGTAGCCAGTAGTTTAAATACTTTATTCAAACATGATCTGCCAATATTTATGCTAATATGGATTGACCTGAAAAGCACACTTTAAGCACGAACCTACTCATATCACAAACAAAACAATTCCGTGTCACGTTATCCCATATGGTTGTAGTTCATGGTAACGTGGGGCTTTGATGTCGCCAGTAGCGGTTATTTCTTGTCATTTGCACTCTGTGGGGAACAATGGTGAGCAAATGAAGTGACTTATAAGTAAAGAAAGCATTGAGTCACTAATGCTTGAGCACACAGTATGGTATTTGCACAACATTAAAATGCCAATCAAATGTGAAGTCTGCATAACGTTTTAGCCGTCTGGCACGTTGCCTGTGTAAACGAAGAAGTTATGTTGGAAGACTTTGTGGAAAGTTCTCCCATCTTAAAAGACAACCCCAGTCTGAGAGCGCTGCAATGTAATCGCTCGGGGCAACTCCTCGCCATCTTTGGACGTTCACGAAAAGAGCCTCCCTCTAAACGAAAACAATTTCAACAATTGGTATCTCCATTAGTCACTTGCACACAAAAACATGGGAAGCCTAAAAGTCTATACATTTGATCTATGATTGAAACAATATGCCCGATGCTATGTTCTGAAGGTCAGACAATGCACTACTTTGAAAATACTTTGAAAGCACATCCGCATGTGGAAGAGGTCAGTTGAGATGCATTTCACATGACCTATCTGCTGCTACCATGTGTGCAGATGAGATAAAGAACAGGCAGACCTTTGTGTATACGTGCATTTAGGGATTTGTGTTGTTTTCTGTGTGCCTGCAGAACACGTGTTTGACGTTTATATCAACAAACGTGTATTGTTAGTGTGATAAATCGAGTTGAGCATCTTTTTGCTAAAAACGTGACCAGGTGAGTGTATTAATGTGTATCAACATGACTTAGTTAGCACTCGAGGGGTGTTCTTACTGTAGGTCTTTCTGGGTGAACCCAAGAGGAAACAGTATATATATAAATATACTACCACTACAACCTTGAGCTGGATATATACTTGCTTTTACCTACAAGTTCCTGTGAGCATGATGATGCCTCTTGTATCCTGCGTCTGTTTGGACTGTTGGTTGTTTACTGATCTTGAAGCCTATCGGCTATTGATCGACGAATACACTTTTGGAGGCAAGGGGACTATGTTTCTGGGGCTCTGGTGTAGGGGGATACCCGGGGCCAAGACTTATTTTCCGTGCCCTGCCCATCGTTTACAGTCCGATGAGCAACTTGAGATACAAGACATGGCATGGCGTTGGAGTTGAGCTCATTTTAAACCAATAAAAAACTAAATAATTATCAGATGTTAGCCGGTGGGTTTCCTAGATTGCATTTTGGCTAATGGGGTCTGCCTCTTTTTCTCTTCACATGGACATTACATCACATGTCATTTAACTGACGCTTTTATCCAAAGCGACTTACAATAAGTGCATTAAACCATGAGTACAAACTCAGAACAACAAGAACCGAGAGAGTACAATTTATTCAATAAAGTTAAACAGTTGGACAGTTCATCTTATTTGGATAGGATTAGGCACCAACACTACTTAGTGAGGTTTAGATACCCAAACTACTTGTTTAGGTTTAGTCACCAACACTACTTGGTGAGGTTTAGGCAACACAACCACTTGGTGAGATGTAGGCAACACAATCACTTGGTGAGGTTTAGGCAACACAATCACTTGGTGAGGTTTAGGCAACACAATCACTTGGTTAGATTTAGGCAACACAACCACTTGGTGAGGTTTAGGCAACACAACCACTTGGTGAGATGTAGACAACACAACCACTTGGTGAGGTTTAGGCAACACAACCACTTGGTGAGATGTAGACAACACAACCACTTGGTTAGATTTAGGCAACACAACCACTTGGTGAGGTTTAGGCAACACAACCACTTGGTGAGGTTTAGGCAACACAACCACTTGGTGAGATGTAGACAACACAACCACTTGGTGAGGTTTAGGCAACACAACCACTTGGTGAGATGTAGACAACACAACCACTTGGTTAGATTTAGGCAACACAACCACTTGGTGAGGTTTAGGCAACACAACCACTTGGTTAGATTTAGGCAACACAACCACTTGGTTAGATTTAGGCAACACAACCACTTGGTGAGGTTTAGGCAACACAACCACTTGGTGAGATGTAGACAACACAACCACTTGGTGAGGTTTAGGCAACACAACCACTTGGTGAGGTTTAGGCAACACAACCACTTGGTGAGATGTAGACAACACAACCACTTGGTTAGATTTAGGCAACACAACCACTTGGTGAGGTTTAGGCAACACAACCACTTGGTGAGATGTAGACAACACAACCACTTGGTTAGATTTAGGCAACACAACCACTTGGTGAGGTTTAGGCAACACAACCACTTGGTTAGATTTAGGCAACACAACCACTTGGTTAGATTTAGGCAACACAACCACTTGGTGAGGTTTAGGCAACACAACCACTTGGTGAGGTTTAGGCAACACAACCACTTGGTGAGATGTAGACAACACAACCACTTGGTGAGGTTTAGGCAACACAACCACTTGGTGAGGTTTAGGCAACACAACCACTTGGTGAGGTTCAGGAACCACTGTAGTGAAGTGGATTGTCAAGGCTCAAATCAAACGGTGACTGGGCTTTTGTCATCAGAGCCCCTCGACTTTGGAACGACCTACCTGAGGGGATAAGACATTCGCAGAATCAGTAGCTTCTTTTAAATCACTTCTTAAAACCCATTTTTATAGAACTGCTTTTAAGTGATGTCGTCCTTTTATGCAGTTCTTTCTTTCCCCTATTTTAGTTTGTCTGTTCTGCTTTATTTTGTATTTGTAATTTCCTATTCCTCTATTGTGTTCATTGCCTATATGGCATTGTCTCCTTTGCCTCATGTATTTTCTGAAATGTTTACTTGTATTGATGTTATGTTTTACCTTGCTTCTATGTAGAGCACTTTGTAAACCCTGTTTTTAAAGGTGCTATATAAATACAATTATTATTATTGTGTAGCCTGCAAGACTGCAGATAGAACCTGTTCTGCATCATTACAATGTGTTAGTAGTTGACGTGAAAACCTGAAAAAATAAATAGAAAGAAGAAGAAAGAATCACTGTCATGATGATGCCGTTTGTCTAAGTGAATGCATGGTTAAAAAGCATGTTCATCTCCATCTTTAGATTAACCCACTCGTGTCGCTGAAAGTTTCCATTGAATATGGGATTTAGTAAGTTAGCAGGTAGGTTAGTTATGAGATCCAGAAGTTGTCTCAGGCTTCCATTGGGTACCAGTTTTGGTCCTAACACAACGGCAATATACAGCAGCCCAATGTCCATGGTAGTGTACAATATCTGCAGTTTGACCTAGAGCTCGCATGTTCTTTTGCTAAATAAAATACAGACTACGATGATGGCGGCACCTCAATTTCCGAGCCGTGTCTCACTGTGGACAGTTTGCAGGCTGAAGCACAGGTCGATTGGACCGAATAAGTCTGAGGCACCAGTCTTCTCACACATGCTGAGTCCTCATTGAACCGTGGCCAAACAGGTATGTGGCGTTTTATTGTAAAGCGGTCACATTGCTGTCACTCTCACTCCATTTCCCCCCTCCATACCTCCCACTATCAGTCCAGAGAAAAGGGAAAGCAGAAATCCTTTTCAAACTTCTGCGCTCTCTTCACAGACTTCCTTTTCCTTGTCTTATTATCCATCTCCCCAGCACCCTCTCTTTCCACTCTCTGGTCCCTGCTACTTCGTCTTCTTTGTCCTTCACTCCTCCTCAGAGGCCTGACTTGCTCTGATATATGTGCCCCGAGAGGCTTTCGCTCCTCTCTGTCCAGCATTCTTCTATTCTAGTGTGTGCCAAGAGAGGTGTGCAGCAAAAAACACAAACACAAAATGCAATCACAACTGTGCATTTTTATTTCATGATTTAATAAGGACAACACATTACATTTCATGGAAAATGCTTCCTAGATTGTGTTTTCAGTTAATGCATCCTTTATACTGAGACTTAATAATATGAGATGTAGGAATATATACACAGTGAGCTTGTGATCAATATGGTAAGTTTATGTGATTACAACATTATTCAATATACAGTACTTGTTGCTTTGCCTCTGGTTTGAATGGTGGATTTTAAATCCAGTGTTAGTACAGTAACACCACCTAGTGGATACAAGGCTAATTTCTGCTATGCGTTTCTAAAGGATCCACATAGGACATGAATAAGTAAGTAAACATTTAAGATAGTAACACAATATCACAGAATTTCTCAAGAATAAGTAGTAGTTGATATTTTCGTTTTAGATATTTGTTGTTAACATTATAATATTGTGTTTAGTATGGTCAACAACTGATGTTCCTATATATTATTTTTAGAAAGTAAAATTTACAACATAAATACATTTGCCTTATCTAAAATTATTTTAATTATTTTGCCCATTTAGCTGATCATAAATAAATCTCTGATTCTTGTATTTTTTAAGGTTTGTTTTCATCAAGTCGACTTTAAGCAATATAAACGGGTCATTTGAGGCTGCTGCGAGGAACTTTTTTTAATTTTGGCGGCCCCTGTGGACAAAAATAGTGTTACCGAACACCTGAGTCCTTTGAGAACACATCTAACTGCAGCGGTCCTGGTCCTGGTTCTCCAGTACCTCCCATCTCTCCAGCGGGCCCAGCAACACGGCCTATGTCCCCAGCAGCGCGGTGGAGCGCTCCTCCGCCGAAACCGAAGCTCCGACTGAAACAAACTTCTCACTGAGGGTCTCGTTCACTTAGGTCCTGTAGACGGTATTAGATTGAGACGGTTTTATGACCAGTTGAAAGTTCCTCACAGTAGCTTTAAGTACTTTTATTATGCATCAGAACGTATTTCCTATCGACTGGTTTTGTTTGTGGTTTCAAAATTGCCACAACGCACGGGGCCATTCTGTTGGACAGGCAGTCAAATGTCAGTGAAGTGAGCCTGGCGTATAGAGGCCAAAGAGCAGCGGACAGACTGACTGCAGCTTCTACAGACCACCAACCAGACAGACACCCGGGGGGCCGAGGAAGGGTTGACCCAGTATCCTTCCCTAGACTTTAATCTCCTCTTTTCAACCAGGTAGATCAACCAACGCTGGAGCGACAGGGTCACATGTTTTACCGCCAGGTGCTAACACAACGAAACAGCGTGTGCATGCCGTCCAACGAACAATCCTGACTCAGCAAAAATGAGTCAATATTCTAGTGAAGTAGAAAGGGATCAAAACTGACAAACCATTGCTCGGCCGCACATCAGATCATCGCAGACTCTCAACAGTTTACACACACACACACACACACACACACACCCTGCCATGGCTCAGCCATGCCCCATAATTTACGCCACCTTGATCTACAGACAGACAATTCTATAACTAGCTCCGCTCGCTGAGCTCTTCCCCTTGTTCTGCAGTCTACGGAGTTATCGGGGGCTTCTTGATCCCGTCTTCCTCCTCCACCGTGTCTGGGTTGTCGACGCCTGCGCCGCCGGACTCAGCCTGCTGCTTCTGTCCGCCCCACCGCTCTTTGAAGTGGGAGTTGAGCCTCTCCAGGATGTCGATGGAGTGGTTGACGACGAGGGCCAGCCAGGCCAGGCCGAAGAAGATCCACCAGGCCATGAGGATGCTGTACCAGTCTGGGTATACTTTGTCCGGATTGCTGTCTGGAAAGGAAAGACTTCGTTAACGCAAAGCTGAGTTATCAAAGACCATTTTTCTTAAAAGCAGCTGAGAGGAAAGTGAACGGTCTCGCCGCTCAGGATCACAACGTGGCTACGATCCGTTGGACGCACCTGCCACAAAGTCTCCAAAGCCGATGGTGCTGAGGGTGATGAAGCAGTAGTAGATGGCCTGGGAGAAGGTCCAGCCCTCGTGCAGTTGGAACACAATCATGGGCACAACAAAGAAGAGCACCGCTCCGGATAGGTAAGACACCAGGTGGACGAAAAAGCGGGTACACCTCTGCCGAGAGAAGTGTGCCAAAGAGTAACTCCCAGAGCGGCCTGAGACAGACTTCATCGTTAGATTAGGTGATTAAAGACTTTCCTCACCCACCCACCGGTCCTCCCCTCCAGGAAGTCGCAGATGTTCCTCTCTATGGCGAGCATATACTTGCCCACCCTGTTGAGCACCACCATATTGAGCGGGATGCCGAACACCGCGAAGAACACGCAGAAGATCTGGGCAGCGGTGGAGCTGGGACTCATGTTCCCGTAACCTGCACACATTGATTACACACTCAACTCTTTTCACCTACAATCCAAGGCTCAGGGGTGAGCCAAGGAAGTATCTCATCTTCACAGAGCTGCGCCAACCAAATTAAAATAACGTTTTTGTTGATGATAATCAAAAGTATTATTATATCCAAATTGCTTTTTGTTTATGATTCAATTAGTCCACATTCAGGGTTAATTATCTGTCATAATAGATCCTGCCCCCTCACAAGCATCCTCTTGAAATAAATACTCAATGAAAATAAACAAATTATGAAAGAAAATCACTTTTGATTGGAACACTTAAAAAAAAAAAAAAATACATTTTCGAAATATTTATTTATAATGTATTATTTGTATAAAAAAAGAAAACTAATAAAACAGCTTGTGTTTGAAATTACCATTTGTAAATTTGGGAAGAGATCAGCGAGCGGAGCTAGTTATAGAATTGTCTGTCTGTAGATCAAGGTGGCGTAAATTATGGGGCATGGCTGAGCCATGGCAGGGTGTGTGTGTGTGTGTAAACTGTTGAGAGTCTGATCTGCGATGATTGTGTATGAAATTACCATTTCATACACAAGCCGTTTTATTACTTTTCTTTTTTCTCCTACACAGTCTAAATGAGAGGCTTATTCAGAATGGAATAAAAACAATTGGGTTCTAAAATGGGTCATTATGTTGAACATTTAAACACATTTAAAATCCATATTTAGTTATTCCAACCAAAAATGAAAACTGCTCGTTGACCAGGTGAACACCTGACCTGAATATCAAATCCCAGGTGTTTGGGCTGCGTGGACAGTTGTGTTGTTTTTGGTGGCGGATCAAAGATCTCTTGGGGTTCTAACCTATAGTTGTGACCACGGTGGCAGCGAACAAAGCCGAGCTGGTGAATTTCCAGAAGCCGTCTGACGTGTAGTTGCCTTTCAGACTAAGGCCCGCTTTGGACGCCTCCTGAACAACCTGCAATGGATAGAAAACGACAAACTGGGTCAATGGCTTCATGACTCACAGTTATGTAATTCACAGTTATGTAACTCCTGTACATATTGATCCCAAACCTTTCGGGGTCTATTAGGTCAATATAGTACAGTTCTCTGCATGAGGAGAGCCCTCTCAGCACTGTGTCAGGGAGCAGAAATGTTGACACAGTCTGTTACATAACAGTCTTGAGTTCATCACCAGTGTGGGAAATATTTCCAAAAGAAATACATAACAGTCTGAGACCTGTGTACCCACTGGGGATATGTTTGGCTGTGTTAATCCATTTGACATACATTTGTGGATTTTGGAAATGTTGGAAGTTCAACCGTAGCTTCCAGAGTTGTACTCTGAGATATGCTCAAAGCCTTGAGGACAAAAATGTCTTGGATTTTAAATTGCAGTTTTTATTATTTTCCAGTAGGTTGAGCCATTTTCTCATGTTGGCAAATACACGCTATTCCCCTGGTGTCCACACGGGGCATCGCTGCTGTATTATCTGTTTGATGTGAAGCATCAAACTTAATGTGGTGGCTATTCATTGACATATGCCAGACTGTAACTTAATAAATAAAAATGAAATGTCCCACTAGTATTTAGTATGGGAAATATTTCAATTTATGTGTTGTCTTTTAGTGGCATTATGTAAACAAAATAATTTAAAGGATTACTGAAAATGAATGGATATTTTGTAGGTATGATCAGGACTGATGTTGGTAAAAATATTGAACTCAGTGAAAGTGCCAAAATAACATATAGACATATCATTTTACGTCAGTAAATCCCAAACAGATGTATCTCTGCAGCATTGTCTTATTTCAATAAATGGACTGTATTGAATTGAAAGTGCATCGTCATGCCTCAATGTACATTGAGGATGCACTCATATGAACAATGCAAATCTAATGTCTTTCTCTCATCGCCCGGCAGAACTATCAACAATCAGTTGTTTTACTTCCTCGGTGAACAGCGTGTGCAACATGACATGATTTATTCATTTATTCATTTATTTGACCAGAAACGGATATCTAGGTCTAAAGCAAATCTAATCAGTTTCCAAGGAAAAGATTGCACAACTTTGCTGCTGTGTAAATCAAGTCAGGGCAAGACCCAGTAGAATGGGGCGGCGCATGGAGGAAGTTGCCTCTTTGCCTCATAATGGACCTGTGGGCTGCAAATGGCCCTTCATTGCATTGAACTGATTTCCCTTGCAGATTATTTTGTTGCTCTTGTACACTGTACTGCAGAATGGTCCAACTGCGGTTAAAAACCTGTACCACCCTCCTGTTGTTGATTACTTGAATGATTTATTAAAATGGAAAGTAAAAAACATCGAAAACGCGATTGCTCAAAATGAGTTTTACATGTATTTCAGATTAGTAAAAGTGGTTGTTTTGGCCACTCGGGGGGGGGGGGGGAAACACATATGGCCCAAAGTATCAACTGTATGCTGCAAAGAGTAACACAAAAGATCTAGAGCGACATTCTCCGTGTGTCGTCCTCGCCCCGGGAGAAAGGGGTGAGGATTCATCAACCTGCCATCGTTTTGACGTCCCGCGCCTCACCTGAGCCACCGCCTCCAGGCCTTCTTGGTTCAGACAGGTGTACCTCGTGAGCAGACGATTTTTGTTCAGCAGCAGGAGACTGATGTCCTTCTCGCCGAGATCCCCCTCCAACTTCCAGAAAATCACCCCGCCGATCAGCACGTAGGCCACGTAGATCGCCCCGAGCATGAGGATGGAGGGCACCCGCAACAACATTTCCTTCATACTCATCTCGGCCGCCCCGGTAGAACTCGTGGGATCCAGGTGAGCTTGGCGTCTCGACCTCTGCAGCCGGGAACAGCGAGGAGTTTGGGTTTACCTGCTCGGCTTCCTGTCTTCCCGTGCACTGCAGGCAAATGAACCTTCACCCGCGCTACTGTCTCAATCACTCCAATGTCCTGTCATGCAAATCTAGTGGAGCGAACTGAGAAGAGGGAGAGATAGCAGATCAAGGTCGGGCCGGAGATGACGACTTTTATATGGGTGAGGTCACATTTTGGAGTTTCTGGACAAAATGAGCTATTGTCTATGGGGCCTTGGAGTCATGGCAGGGGTCCCTTCAAGACCAGGAACAACAGTCAGTTTAACAGTTGCGTTACATTCTTCAGGACGACAGTCGCCTTACTGACTGGCTTTAAGACAGAAAGGGACAGTTCTCTGCTGACAGAGTTTTGAATGAACATAATGACGAAGCATGATGACGGGCAGGAGGCCTCCTGCCGGCTTCCAGCTGCCTTTCTGGAATCTGTCCTGTGTCCTTTCAGTTCACCCTGACACCGGCATCTTGATGGATGTGTTTGTTTTAGATAGCCCTCGGTGCTCGATTCACCAGAGTTTACCGTCAGCACACAAACGCAGATGTGGACAAAACATACATATATACACACGGACACTTTGTCATTCTAATTAAATTGCTGTTGGTAATAACAAATACATCAACAAGAGTAAAAAAACAACAACAAAAAACAGATTCGTAGCTCAGCAGGAATTTACAATTTAACCTGTTGTCTTAAGAAGGAAAAATATTATTTTACACAATTTTTCAGGCCATTTGATAATAAAATACCTTAAAATCTGTACATCATTTGGAAAGAACATGATAATTAACAAAGACCATCCTGTGGAACCTCCATCCTATTTTGTGTCTAATTGATCTACAACTGTAATCAATAAAGAAACACAACAAATAAGAATAAAAAAAAAGAAAAGCTTGAGAATAATAAAATGCAAATTAAAAAGTAATACTAATCTTGACGTTTGGAATCTTGACATTTTAGATGTATGGAGAGTTCACAGAATGAGTATTGCTGTAAGCTGATAAATGTGCTACATTTGAATCCAAACCATAATAGTCTGATCTACTATAACTGTAAACCAAGGCTCCCCAACAATGCCAAGCAGCCTTCAATACACTGAATTGAATATTTGGGCAACAGAAGAACATGTACACATTTATGTTAGAATTGTTTAGGGAAAAGCAGAGTAGTGGTAGCAACAGTAGAAGTAGTAGTAGTAGTATTATAGTAGTATAGTAGTATAGTATAGTAGTAGAATGGTAGTATAGTATAGTAGTATAGTATAGTAGTAGTATAGTAGTATAGTATAGTAGTAGTAGTATAGTAGTATAGTAGTATAGTTTAGTAATATAGTAGTATAGTAGTATAGTATAGTAATATAGTAGTATAGTATAGTAGAGTAGTAGTAGTATAGTAGTATAGTGTAGTATAGTAGTATAGTATAGTAATATAGTAGTATAGTAGTATAGTAGTAGTACTATACTAGTATAGTGTAGTATAGTAGTATAGTGTAGTATAGTATAGTAATATAGTAGTATAGTATAGTAGTAGTAGTAGTATAGTATAGTAATATAGTAGTATAGTAGTATAGTATAGTAATATAGTAGTATAGTATAGTAGAGTAGTAGTAGTATAGTAGTATAGTGTAGTATAGTAGTATAGTGTAGTATAGTAGTATAGTATAGTAATATAGTAGTATAGTAGTATAGTATAGTAGTAGTAGTATAGTAGTATAGTGTAGTATAGTAGTATAGTGTAGTATAGTAGTATAGTATAGTAATATAGTAGTATAGTAGTATAGTATAGTAGTAGTAGTAGTATAGTAGTATAGTGTAGTATAGTGTAGTATAGTAGTATAGTATAGTAATATAGTAGTATAGTATAGTAATATAGTAGTATAGTATAGTAGAGTAGTAGTAGTATAGTGTAGTATAGTATAGTAATATAGTAGTATAGTATAGTAGTAGTAGTAGTATAGTGTAGTATAGTAGTATAGTGTAGTATAGTAATATAGTAGTATAGTATAGTAGTAGTAGTAGTAGTAAACCCTAAAAGAGTCAAAGAAAACATTCAGTGCTGGTGCTTGTATCTCGTAGTGAAACTAAAATAAATATTCTATAGGTGAGGCATAATTAAAGCATCGAAAGAAGGAATAAATATACTGGTGAAAATATCTTACAAAAGCAGTTTTTGCTAATAGCGGCTACACCTGCTTTCATACTGTCCCATAGTATGTATATAATCTTACATGAAGAAGACACTATAGACATGTAGATTTACCATCTACAGTCTAATGTCAGATCTTTGACGCGTCTTCTAGTTTCCTAGTTGACACTGCCTCCTCCTCCTCCTCCTCCACTTGTTTCTTGAAGCCTGGATGAGTCAGGCCAATCACATGCTCCATTATTCTGGCTCCCATGTTGAGGATAAGAGCAAGCCAAGCCAAGGCAAATATGATCCATATGCCTGCAAGGCTCCGGTACAGAGAGATGTACTCTTTGTCCGGGTCGGTCCCTACAAGAATCAACATGATTAGAACATGCCAGCTCATCCCAGACGGAAAGGTCATGTCGGAGTGTCAATTTTCTTCCTTTATACATTAAGATTACAACATAGTAAATGTCTCAAAGCAATAAAGGGCATCGCCGTGGTCTTTCCACCACATTAGTGTTTGTTTGCTCTCTCTACTCACCCACCACATAATCTCCAAAACCAATGGTGCTGAGGGTAATGAAGGAGAAATAGAAGCCCTCGCCGAACGTCCAGCCTTCCACATAACTGAATAGCAGAGGAGGGATAACCAAAAACAGCAGGCTGCCTGTGATGAAGAACAAGCTGACGGCCAGAGCCTCAACCGTTTGCTAGGAAAGAGACAGGTGAGATCCAGAGGCATCAGCTGGGCACAGACGCTTGGTCAATGCCGCTCAGCACGGATGTACCCTTTAGCGTCTGTGTGAGACTCCAATGTAAACCCAACCGCAACATTATTAGACGGTCATAGCAACTGACATGGTATAAAACATGATAAAGTACTCCAAGGACAGGTGGGATGGGTGGTGCACCAAGGAGGCCGCTGTTTGGGTCTCGTGTGAAACTTAAAATGACATTTGACTTATTTATACGTGAGCAAGTTAAAGTTAAAGTCAAGTAGAGTCAAGTTAAAGTCGACCAGGATCCTTTTCTAACCCTAACTGAGTGGTTTTGTTGCCTAAACCTAACTTCCTCAGGTTTATTTTGAAAAGACACTATGCGTTGTAACGAGTGGAAACTGACACGCCGTCCCTGGGTCTAAAAACTGACGGTGGAGTGGAACCTAGAGCGTTTACGCCGAGGGGCACTGACCACGCGCCGGGATCTGTCGAGTTGGGAGTGAGAATGTTGCTTAAAAGGCTAAACCAATACCAATGTAGCTGGTAATGACGATAAACATGTCTTGAAACCATAGCCTATATGTTTCAGTAGTGGCTACTGGCCAAAGTGTCCGTACCTTGTGTGGAACAACCGAGACCATTCCCCTCTCCAGTCGACCTAGGTGGACGGTGAGACACTTGCCCAGCTGTTTGAGGAAGGCCAGGTTCAGCGGGATTCCACACAGGGCGTAAAACACACAAAACACTTGACCAGATACAGTGCTGGGGGAGAGGTTACCGTAGCCTGTGGACAAGGCAACAGGCTTTTCATTACTTTTTCATTAAATCGGACAGTTAAAATGGTGAACAATGTAAAGACACTCACCTATAGTGGTGACAACTGTGCCTGCAAAAAAGAAGGAGCTACTGAAATCCCAGTTGCTGGGGTTCGTCGAGTTGCCCGAAGGATTCACTCCCCTTTCCCAGGCATCTAAAATGACCTGCGAATAAAGAAGTGTATTCAAATAAGATCACACTCACCTCACTTATGCCGATGACATACTCTATCATTCCCTTCCGTAAATGTCTTGGATCATGACCCACTTATCGATTTATCAGGTCAGGTTACTGTAACACCATTTATTGCTGTGCACCGTAGCATAAAATTGATCTTTCAATTTCTCTGTGACGAGAACTCCCCATTGCACTTATGTGACATGAATTCCTTGAAGAACTGTGAAGAAAGTCAACCTGAACAAACTTCTCCAAGGCCGGTCTGTCCAGGCAGGTGTAGTTAGCCAAAAAGTTCAACTTCTCCAATTGGAAGTAGTTCCGGTTGTTGCTCTCAGCCTCCCGCTCCAGTATCTGGAAGATGGTGGCCCCAACCAGCAGGTATGTGAAGTGGGCCACAATCAAAAGTACTGTCCAGTTCAGACTGACCCGCACCAACTGGAACCTCGCCATCAACCTCCTCGAGCACCGGAAGGGACCCGAACGTGGATACTCGAACTCAGAGAAGAGGTCAATCACTTCAGAAAGGACTAACAATCAAAGTCTTGATGAAGTAAACAGATCTCATGGGTAGCTCCCTACAGACAGCTTCCATTACTGAAGTGTGTGGCATTCTTCTCTGAAAGAGCTAATAAGAAATAGTCAAACATGGAGACAAATGTACTTAAAGTACTGCAGACAGATTTAAATCACAGCCACACCAAGAAAAGGTTGATGTTTGGCTCCAACTGGTTAATCCTCTAAAGGTAAAACATCTCGACTCAGTGCTCCTACTCTGATTGGTCCGAGTACCATAGATGTCTGGGCTTTGATTTATGGGTTGCTCGGGTAACAATCCCACCCCTCCTCACCATTAGCGGGACATCTGGACCCACATACACTTTCAACCGTTTCCACTAATAAAGAAGTGGGGGCAGCATCTTGTCAACGGAACAAAAGTTAATATTTTACCCGACAGCTGTTGGTTGTTCGAGCACCCACAGTTGCCTTTGAAAACAATTCAACATCGCTGATGAGTCGTTTTATCGGGGGACTTGTATTTCAACCACAAACTGCTGGATTCCTGAATTTACTTTGCAGAATTGAACTTTGGATTGTGGAGAGGTGAGGAGAGCACTACTTGACTGTGGGCCATAAACCAAAGAGCTGAGAACCCAACAGGGTTTTATGGCTGTTGTGCTTAGAAAGCTGACATTTTAAAATAGCCCGAGAAGATGTACAAAAATCATTGACTTTCAGAGTAGATGCCAATAATGTCAGCGATAACCATCATAGTAGCTTCCAGTCCTGCTGTCACTGATTGCCTGCCTGAAAATACGTTTCCAAAGACAAAGATAAGGACCAGTGGTATCTCTATGATGGCTACATATCATATATGACATGTTATAGCCTAATATGTTATCCCAATGTTATAACAGTCTCTGGAGGCTGTATTCTCATTGGTCAATACATGGAGCATGTTTTATTTTTAGTAGCGGACCTTCAGTTAGCTATTGAGCCGGTGCGAGACCAAGTGTCAGAGGTCTGATCCTGGACCGCCCGACTCCCAGCTGGATCCGTAGACATTGTGTGGGGGCCTCACACAGCTGAGACCCAGAAGCTACAGAAGAACTGAAAGTCTGCCTCCACGAACAATGACAGATACAGTAGATTGGAAGATAGCGATACAGGGCACTGGATTTGATGAATTTATCCTTCATCAGAGCACGAGTGAAGACACAGTAGAATGAGCAGGCTGGTGCAAACCTCAGGCTGGGCATCACAGCCAGTTGGTGGCCATGGAAACCTTTCTCAGAAATCTGAGATAATAATCTTGTCAATACAGATTTCTCCCCAGAGTAAATGCATTATGCTTCCGTAGGAACCCAGAGAAAGTTAGAAAGAGACTATATGTATGTCTATTATACTGTGTAATTATACTGTGTTATAGTTTTATTTCTTACATCTGTCTCTTGTATTTGTCTGTAAAAATAGTGAACTGTTATAATAATTATAATAATATTTAGAGTGAGAATGAATACATATATGTACATTTCTATAGGGACTCGTTTTTATTTTGGGTTCCTAGCACCTTAATACTTCAGGCGTATGGCTGCATGGTGATGCATAGAAAGCCTGGAAGAAATGAGCTAAAATCCTTCTGAAGTCAGTCCCTGGAGTCTGTGGCTCAGAGGGAGAGCGGGTGGGTCAATGATGTGTACGGCACTTTAAGTGGTCGGAAGACAATGGAGGCGTTGTCGAAGTTCAAGTCTATGACTGAGAGAAATAACAGATGATTTGATCAAAGAGGGCTTCTTCTCACAAGGCAACTGGATGCAAAGTGTGCAGCTGCTTGTCATCTGTCAAACAAATCAAGGCAAAGCCATGCAAACAAGTTGCCTCCAATTTTTATATCCTGTCTCGGCTAGGTGTGTCTGACGCCACGGGATGGGCCGACTTTGAGGGCGACTGTAGGTCAGTGGTGAGCAGGGTCCAATCAGAGGATCGGCGGTTTGATCCCCGGCTCCGCTAGCCCATGTCGATGTGTCCTTGGGCCAGACACTTAACCCCCAAATTGCTACTGTAGCTGTGTCTACAGTGTATGAATGTGCAGGTGGAACCTTAGCTCCTCCTATCAGTATGTAAATGAAGACGAGAAAAGCGCTTTACAAGTACAGGTCCATTTACCATTACTGTCGACGGGTGCAGTGAACGTCAGGAGCACCGGGGCGGGCGAAGCCCGTCTACTGTCTGATGGGACGGGATGTCAGGATGTGGACCAGCACATCTCATCTCTGTGCCATGCTTGTTTGAGGCCAGTAATTGGGAAGACCAAACGCTAATATTCAATTTTAATGTGACTTAGTTTGACTGCTATTTATCTGCACTGAACTAACGAACGACATGGTGCCATCATTGAGTATAAGCATCCATACAGAAGAAATACTCCATGCAAAGAAATGTTCTGAACCTTATTTGACTTTCAAATACTGCACCTTAAGGAAGCCCTGTATAGACGGTTCTCTTCCTTCTGCCCAGTGCATGCTGGGATAGGGGGGCGGGGGGGTATAATGTAGAATAAGTTTGAGTATTTTAACTGATGATTGAAACCCAACGTCTCAGTGGCGGAAGTTAGTGAAGGATGTGTTATTCTATTGAGAACGTTCACAAAACAGAACAGGCAGAAACATGGTGAATGATAGGAATCATAGGAACTGCAAAGTCCGATGCGTTGTAGCTTTATTTCTTCTATTTGACATGTTGTGAGTATCAGAAATAAATCAAGAAATCTACTGTACATATATTACATGCCTCCGTTTTCAACATTTTACACAAAATGTGTTGCACTTGGGATAAATGCAGCCAGACAGAAGTGAGAAATGCATTTGTCCTTCCTGTGACGATTCTCTTCTTCAAACACACACTGGAGCCGGCTGCTTTCCAGTCGCCCGCTCCTTCCTCTGATATCTTGAGACAACATTTGTTCAGATCAAATGACCGGCGCGGGCCGGGACTTATACTGCTGCCCATTATGCCAATGGCATCCTCTCCGGGAGGCCAACAAGTGTGTCTGTGTGTGTGTGTGTGTGTGTGTGTGTGTGTGTGTGTGTGTAAAAATAAAGTCAGACAGGATGTGAGCTTTGTGTTGTATGTTTTGGACCCCGATGAGAGCATTTCTTCACACATCTTGATTGACAGTCTCTCTTTTCTTAATAGTAGTGTCTTATACACGTTTTTAGGTCAGACTTGGTCAGGTGGCGCTCGCAGTCAGATGACGATAACTTCAGACCTTCATCAGAACTTCATGTTATCACTGAGGTTGGCCTGAAATACATAAATAGAAATAAAAAAAAGACAGATTAGACATCCAGTGGAAATCAGGCGGCCACCTTCTGGTCTGAAAAGTGAATCCAATGCGGAAGAACCTTGAACTGGCATTCTTGCTCATGTCCAGCAGGGGGCGACTACCTCTGGCTGCAAAAAGTCTGTGAGAAAATGGTTTCTCACAGACTTAAACATGAGACGTTTATGGCCTCAGTCGCTAGTTTCACGTCTTCTCCAACACGGGTTGCAACAAACAAAGATGGCGACGGGCAAAACCCCCCAACAAGATAGCGATCTTAATGCAGACCTAACACAGACCTAACACAACTCTCACCAGAGTTTTGCAACTTGTGGGTTTCCCTCTAGACAAAACCCTTCAAAAGCGCAGGAAGATGTCACGGCGACACTTCCTGCATACGGTGGATGGTTGAAAGACGGATTTGAGAAATAATCAAGAAAATGACCCAACGGTCTTTCCTTTAGCCGTCAAGGAATATGACAAGACCCTGTGCTTCGCTCGGTCTGACACATTATTATTTTCAGGGTAACAATCCCTGAATGAAACACCCTTAAACAGCCTCCACTCTGAACTCGCGCTGTCGGTTTCACTCACGCTAAGTTCCCTCCATATCCCAGCATGCTCTGGTGCCCTTTAAAGCTGCTTTGATAGGAGGGATAGCGCCACACAGGGGTTACCAAACAACCAAAGAGAGAGGCTTCGCTGTCAGAGCACAGTTGCTGGCCAGCTCGGTAGTGCCAGCTTAAAGAGGCGTGAAATGAGTCTTCCTTGCCTAACATGGGGAAAGAAAAGAAGAAAAGGAAGGAAGGAAGGAAGAAAAGAAAGATTCTATTTGTTCACATGACCTCAGCTGTTCTGGATATCTAGTGGCCCACCACTGGACTACCAAGTCCACTTTCCTGTGTGCCAAAGCAAGCAGCCCTACGAGGGTCAAAGGAGAGGAGCGGACGTCCCAGAGGCTGCTTCGGGGGTTTCGTCAGACCCGTTAGTGAAAAAATATGGGGTCTTCACCAAAAAAAGGAATCCCCTACAGTCGAGTGCAGGATGAGACATACAGAATGTGGTGTGCATTATTTAAAAAACAAGTATTGTGAGGCATCATACCTAATGCCTATTTTGTGTGAACGCTTAGTGAATCTATTATATATTGTTGTGTGTGTGTGTGTGTGTGTGTCTCACCTGTCCTGTTCAGGAGGTTTTGTCTGGCTCTGACAAAGGCCAGGATGTCAGCATCAGTCTGCTGGTCTCCAGTCAGGGGGATGGAGGCGGAGGAGAGCTTGGTGGTGGAGAGGGCCCTGAAAATGATGATAAATATCATGATGATAATATCAGCAGAAGTTCTTGAGTTTCATATCACAAATCAGGCGCTTAATATTCTTGTAGAGATCCCTAAAGTTTTGAAGGTGAACACCAATGCTGTAAAATGTTTGAAGTGTTCTGGTTCAAAGCGATTTTGTGTCTTTTTCATCTTGAATCTTTGGATCATTTCGGCAGGTGGAGCCATTTCCTCATGTTTGCCCTGTGCGGTTTGCACTGGGGCCATTGCTGCTGCATCATAGCATCAAAATCAATATTGTTGCAAAAAATGCACAAATCTCAGACAGTGAAAAAAAGTGTAGAAAAAATAATGACACTTTGGTGTGTCTCCCACCATGAAAAACAACAGTGGCATTATACAAACAAACTGGCATTTAAAAGGTTAAATTATGAATTTTATTTAATTTTTGGTCGTTGGTTGACGTTGGTTAAAAGATCGAGGTCAGTGAATGTGGAAACCAATAGGGATATACAATCCTCTGGCGGTTCTTTGACCTCTAAGGTCAAAGTGAGGCACAAGAAAGAGGGCCATAGCTGAACATCCTTAACAGGTAACAGCTCCTCACATCATGGAGCCGCTGTAAAAGAACAACAATAGTATCGCTGTGCTACGAGCGGTTGCCGGAGTGACGGACACAAGCGTGCATGTCATTCCCGAGTGTTTTACTGTGGTTGTAAAACGGTAGTTCCAGCAGCGGCGCTCAAGCGAGCCCCCTGGTCTTTGATTGGTTAGTGGAGTTTGGAGACATTACTTCACAGAGAAATAAAAAGGTTATGGCTGCGTTCGTAAGTGCAGAGAAAGCACACCGCGCGGCTATAAAACCTACAGGGCCAGGCTGTATGTATAGACTGAAGAGCTCCTGCAAACATGTGAGATATGCAATGTAAATACCGTGTAAACGTACACACAGTGGTGGACATGCACGGTTTACATTCCTACTGTGTCATGTTTTCAGATGCCTTATCTAATGATGAGAGACGGAAGTCATCAAACCTCAATCCCAAGGTTTTCCTTTGCCATGTCGAATGAGTTGGTGAGAAAAAAAAGGCCCAGAGAGCCACTACAGGTGCTATGATGTCATGAGAAACCAAATTTGCGGGCCCTCCGTGTACCTCCACTCAGAGGGAGGAGTGCAGTCAGTCGGCCTGCCGTCCGGGGGCTCGTCCTGTCCTGCTGGGACGGCCGCAGAGGGAGCTGCGCTTTTGGGGACGACCCTTCTGAAATGCACGGAAACGTAGCAGCTGTAATTATTCTACGATGACGAGGACAGAGTGTGACCTGCTGTATAAGTGAGGCTGGGCTGACCTGAGGGCTTGATCTGGTTCTGGCTCGGCCGGAGACTCCCACTCGGTGCTGCTCGGACCAGGTGCCCTGTGTCACAAGGGAGGAGAGCCACAGCACATGAAACTCCTCCAGTGGGTCCACAGGGGGAACTCGCTGCACCTCGCTGGTCTCTGTTCTCCCCTCAGTGTCATCACATGCGTACTGTGCTGGTCTTCACCACAAGAGGGAGCCACAGTGCAACGTAGCCGACACCGTTGTACGAACACGGGGTCAAGTTAAGACCTTTTCAACGGACAGAATGTGAGTTTATCACTCTCTCAGTATGAAAGTATGATGGAGACCAGTAGGAAAGATGTGGCCCTCGATGCTTTATCATTATTATATATCACATTTGCTTCCCAACAGTATATTCAAGATAATATAATTAATCAAGAAAATGGATCGATGAATTCATTAAAGTTCCGTTGATCAACAGCGAGCTTCCTTGCTACTGTAGTGACACCGTTACAGGTCTGATGGTTTGCAACGTCTCCTCATCCCACAATGCCAAATAGTGAGCCGATGGTCCCGTTCAGAAGGAGAACATATTAACGTATCCATTAATGACGGCTTGTGTGTCAAATGTGGGCTGCAGCAGACAATCTATACGGCTTGAGTTTAGCCTCGCTGATTGCTGTA
The DNA here is from genome assembly GCF_009769545.1 of Cyclopterus lumpus. Taxonomy (NCBI): domain Eukaryota; kingdom Metazoa; phylum Chordata; class Actinopteri; order Perciformes; family Cyclopteridae; genus Cyclopterus; species Cyclopterus lumpus. Next base: position 3,759,733 of record NC_046987.1, read on the forward strand.
TTGCATTTTGCTACTGAAGCAATTCATTGGTCGCTTAGGGCCCCTGACTGGTAAGAGGAGCGAGGAGTCAATGTGGGTGTACAACTGTCAATAAAATATGATTTTCAAAAGTGTGAATCACGGCAACCACGAGAGGCCCTTGAGCATATGGTTATTTATGAGCACAGGAAGTATCTGATGGGTCCAGCAGTACACGAGGTGAGCTGTGGGTCGGTAGAGGCTCAAAATGAACGCTTAGTGACACGACCACGACATCGACATTTACATCGCAGAGGAACAAATAAACACCAAAATGTTTCTCACCGATATCCTGCCGTGCTCGGCGAAGGCGGCGGCGAGGCTCCACGTGGCGACCCTGCAGGACATCTGTCCGTGGCCCCTGAGTCCTAGTCACAACCATTGAGAAACCGTCAAACCCTTTCAGAAACATAACTGCGTGCTGGTGACAGTGAAACACAACGGGGCCTCATGGGACGAACAGCTGGGGGGGGGGAACAGAAGACCTGCAGGCATGTTGTGTTGTGTCTCGCTCCATCTCTTACTCAAAGTATGATCAATTGCATGTGTGCTGGTTTCCAAAAACAGAACAATAAATGAATGAAAACAGCTGTAAAAAAAAAGAAAAGATAAAAGAAAGATACAAGGCCTGCTTCCTGCCTGGAAGATCCAGAATTGCACATGTCAGCTCTCTCTGTCAGACTTCCTCTTCTTTCCAGGGAAAAATCCCCCAAACCATGCTCAGATGGGAGTGAGACATCGTGTACAGCGCCATCCGTGTCTGCAGGTCAGATGTTGCTGCTCAACATCTTCTTTGTGTTTGACTTTCTCGATCAATGCCAAGCAAAGTGTGTGTGAGAGACCGGAGACCCTGTTCTCTGTATGTGCTGTCCTGGGGTTTGTGAGAGGAACATCCATATTCAGTATAGCTACAGTAGACGCCCCCAGTTTGGAGAAACTGGCAGTACTGCTGTGGACGGGGTATTTTAGACGTCTAAAACAATCAACATCAGTTTGAGTGTAGGCTTTTCCAGATATCCCTTTCCTACGAGGACCTGAAGCCGGTACCTACGCTCTCTTCAAAGTCACAGGAACCCTCATTTTACCTCACAGAACACAGGAGGTTCTGGTCTCCCGCTGCCTCGACCAGTTAGGTTGGTTTGTGTTGTTAGTTTGGTTTGTGTTGTAGACCGTGTGTAATAAGGTGACGTAGTCATCGCGAACAAGCCTCCAGTTCGGCACTTTGGCCGTCGCCATTGTTGGGTTGTAGTGGATTTTATATGTATTTGCACATGTAGATAAGAGAAGTTTATGTTTTAAATTAATACATAAAGAAAGATATGATAATTAATTTGGAATATTCTGGAGGAATGTATTATGAAACATAAGAGAGGATCACTGTTCTATTGTGCCCTCGATGGACTGGCGGCCTGTCCAGGGTGTCCCCTGCCTTCGCCCTATGTCAGCTGGGATAGGCTCCAGCGCCCCCGCGACCCTAATGAGGATAAGCGGTATTGAAAATGGATGGATGGATGATAATTAATTTGGAATATTCTGGAGGAATGTATTATGAAACATAAGAGAGGATCACTGTTCTATTATTCTGTTTTAATGACAAATGTAATGATTAACTGTATGATGCATGAGAATGAATGAATGTTTTATTGTTTAGACAATAGTTCAAATGGATGCCGATTGAAACCTAATGTGTTGCTTTTATTCTGAAGGCAGGATAGTGGGTTTTATTCTGAAGGAGAACTTCCTGTCCTTGACCGGAAGTGTGAGCTTTGACCTCGCCAGCTTATCAATTGGCTTAGCGAACAGAACTGCGGCATCTTGGATTACAGGCCGTCGCCATCTTGGCTTTTTTTTGTAACCAGTGAACATAAGTGACCACATTCGGAATGACGTAGAGACGTCGTATACAGCTCTGGTAGGGTAGAGACCTGTCAATCACAGTAAGCCCGCCCTAAAGCATACTCTGCTTTATGGTCTATTTGACTCTAAATGGACCATAATTCACTAAATTAACATCATGCTGTATCGAAGAAGACTTAAAACTTTGAGAGCTTGAGACCATAAACTCATGTTCACAATGTTTACTGAGGGAATACATCATTTTCTCATAGACTTCTATACAATCAGATTTCTTTTTGCAACCAGAGAAGTCGCCCCCTGATGGTCAGTAGAGTGAATTCAAGTTTAAGACACTTCCTCATTGGCTTCACTCGGCACAAACGGAGGCAGAACTCACCAACGTCACACAATAACACTAACTGACCAGGAAAACAACTGTAGACCAGCAACTCCCGTGTTCTGTAAAATGACAGATAGCGGCTTCAGTTCCAAGGGCTGTCGGATGGCAAGGCCAAGTGGTTTAAATATTCCAAATATAGCGTACACTAACACAGATATTTAGTCTGAAATCTGTCCACAGCAGCACACACCTCTGCTCCCGTGCTGGTTCCTGTCTGATTCTCCCCCTTCAGTAGCTAATACACCGACGATGGAGAAGCACCTCAATCAACCCCACTTCAAAACATCGGGGACCATCCAAAGTGTTTAAGCACAAACACAAAATTGTTATTTCGGACTGAAATAAACGCTGACTCACTCCTTATCCCCCGCCGTGTGGCTGAGAAACCCCCTGAACATGTTGTCCTTGTTAGAACTCTGCTCAGACTGTATTGATGCTGTGTTGTGTTGCTTCACTGCTCTCCTGGTCCTCGTTCCCTCCTACACATCTTCCCACCAGGGCCCATTAAAGCATGATGCTGCACCGAGGCTGCAAGGGTCACGCTGGTGCCGTCCAAGCCTCCTGAGTCAGAGTCACATGCGGATCAGCTCACGCTAGCGTGTCCACGGAGGCCATGATTCAGACAACTGACTGCAAAAAAGCACCCATGAAGGGACGCCGCCTTCCCGGCTAATTTCAGAAAACATACCTTTGACACGCCGTCATGCTTACGGAAGCTTTATGTGCTGTTGTCACATATACGTATATGGGGCGGGGGGGGGGGAGGTAAGGTCACTCACCTGCACGCTGGAGGACTCCTGGCTCCACCACTTCTGGAAGTCTCTCTGGAGCTTGACCTTTGCCCTCTCCGACAACAGCTGCAGGTGCTCAATCTCTGTCCTCAGCTCTCTCAGCCGGCCAATGTTGCTCTTGTAGCTGACGGGGGATAAAAGCAGCAGCCACTCATCTCGTGTCCACGTGTCCACTTTTGCCTTGGCCGCGTCTAATCGATCTGAGCGGCGTCTCGGGAGAAACTATACGGCGTCTGGCATGTCATACATCGAGCTGCACTTTACCCACACTCACGCCTTTTTGTCTTGCTCGATGTCTCTGCACAGCTTTTCTTCCACCGGGTCGACCTCGACCTCGCCCTCGACCTTTGGCTGCTTCTCCGTTACACCTGTGGTGGAGTTGGACAGACACAAGGCACGGCGAGCGTTTTTAAAGGTAGGCAGAAATGTGGACACACTGTGGATGAAATCACAGACGCAGACGTAATGTTTCCTTCTGCCGTGGTCGTCCCGAAGTATGGCGTGACGCGCGAGTGCGTTTCCTCCTGAGATGATGCTTTCAGTCCACTTGGCCCCGGATAACGGAGGCCAAGTGGTCTGTGATGCGGGACTGGAAATAATAAGAAAAGCCTTTGGCGCCCGACCTGGAAGGGAGATGTTTGTGTGCTCCGCAACCAGACTTCCTCATCAAAGCGTTCACGGATCAAAATGGCGGCGTCTCGGAGCTGTGACGCCCAGTCTTTGGTCACTAAGCTCCCAGTCAGCGAAGGACTACTGCACGAGACTTTGAAGTGGGCGCCGCTGCACATACAGTGCACGAGCCTGGCCGTGTTTACAAGCCCCGCTCTGAAGGGAGCTCAATATCAAAAAGATGACAAACTGGTCTGAGTTAGAAGTCGAGAGTGTAAACCTGAACTCTCACGTTATTCCGAGATATGAAAGAGAGCAGATGTGTGGGGGATTTAGTTTGTGATGATGGGTTTAATTGCTTCAAGCATGCGCGCATTGTTTAGCTGTCGGTGTGGGTGGATGGAGTGGGATATTATGCCGCTGTGCTACAGGCATTCTGTGCTGTGGGTTTGATCTTACTAAGAGCTGCCCTCTGCCTCCTCTGCAACGCCAACTGCTTCTTCAGCTCATCTGGGAGAGAGAGAGAGAGAGAGAGAGAGAGAGAGAGAGAGAGAGAGAGAGAGAGAAACAACCTTGTTTACATTGGCACGTGTTCATCTTCTGTTTCAGTAGAACACTGGAAACTAACCAATCCAACTCCTCAACTTTGTTCTCCACATTATATTCCAACTATTTTTGCCTGCCTTAGGATGACATTTTCCAACACAATTTCCAACCACCAATAAGCACCTGTAAATTATAGTTGCGACTGAAGACTTGGTAAAGTGAGTTCCACCAAGGAACGACCATCCAGTTGGTTCCAGTTCATCAACATGTTCTATGTGACCGAAGATGTACACACAGAGTTATCATTACTGCAGGAAGTCCGTGAAAGTGTGTTCTGCCTACTGATATTTCTAATTGTTAAAGGTTGTCGTTAAACCATTTTTGTTTTGTTTTGTGTTGAACTTTTCATTACATCCCGAAAGCAAACCATAAATCAAAGAAACAGTATCTGTAGCTGTCGCAGGACTGCTCGTATCCTGCCTGTGCACTCGTTGCTCCTCATGCTTGACAGTGGTGAGTAGTAACAATCACGATGTTTGTTGTTTATGTTCATTATGATAATTTGGAGGGGGAGTGGCCTGAAGGGACGGACCCTGCCACAGAGTCACAGAGCCACAGAGTCAGATAGTCACAGAGTCACAGAGTCAGAAAGTCAGAGAGTCATATAGCCACAGAGTCACAGAGTGAGAGTCACAGAGTCAGAGAGTCAGGGAGTCACAGCGCCAGAGAGTCAGAAAGTCAGAGCCAGAGAGCCAGAGAGTCATAGAGCCACATAGTCACAGAGTCTCAGAGTCACAGAGTCAGATAGTCAGGGAGTCAGAGAGTCACAGGGTCAGAGAGTCAGAGAGTCAGAGAGTCACAGAGTCACAGAGTCACAGGGTCAGAGAGTCAGAGAGTCACAGAGTCAGAGAGTCAGAGAGTCAGGGAGTCACAGAGTCAGAGAGTCACAGGGTCAGAGAGTCAGAGAGTCACAGAGTCAGAGAGTCACAGAGTCAGGGAGTCACAGAGTCAGAGAGTCACAGAGTCAGGGAGTCACAGAGTCAGAGAGTCACAGGGTCAGAGAGTCAGAGAGTCACAGAGTCAGGGAGTCACAGAGTCAGAGAGTCACAGGGTCAGAGAGTCAGAGAGTCACAGAGCCACAGAGTCACAGAGTCAGAGAGTCACAGAGTCAGGGAGTCACAGAGTCAGAGAGTCACAGAGTCAGGGAGTCACAGAGTCAGAGAGTCACAGGGTCAGAGAGTCAGAGAGTCAGAGAGTCACAGAGTCAGGGAGTCACAGAGTCAGAGAGTCACAGGGTCAGAGAGTCAGAGAGTCACAGGGTCAGAGAGTCAGAGAGTCAGAGAGTCAGAGAGTCACAGAGTCAGGGAGTCACAGAGTCATAGAGTCACAGAGTCAGGGAGTCACAGAGTCACAGAGTCAGAGAGTCACAGGGTCAGAGAGTCAGCGAGTCAGAGAGTCACAGAGTCAGAGAGTCACAGAGTCACAAAACACACCCTACAACACCATCCAGTGAGGGAGCGGCTTGCGGTCCACAATGGTGACGTTACACGTCCACCGTCTCCAAGCCGCCTTTAAACCGACACGATATTAATTCCCCCTTCCGGCACCGGTGACCTCGTCATCGAGTGGTTTGCAGAAGAGGAACACACTTCCACAGTCGGAGTGAACTCTTGGGACTCCGGTGAGCCCAGAAGCCACGCGAGAGAGGCTTGTTGGGCAGCGACACCGGGTCAACACATGGGGAAGTCATCTGTGTCTGCTCTTCTGTTCTCGATGTCTCTCTTCCCCGTATTTGTTGCAGTTAGTTGCCCCATTCAAGATATTGAATGTGTGAGGCGACGCTTCAGTGGCAGGACACCCGTAAAGTAAATGGAGGGAAGAATATTGTATAGGTCATATTTGAGGCCATTTCCATCCACACTAAATCAGGGATACATTTACTACTCAGGCAAAAAAAATAATATCCTCATTGATAGTGTGTCGGATAGCGAGTTAAGTGAATGCCCAGGATAACTATATGAGGCAGACGAAAAGATAAAAGAGACGTTGAATGGCAGTTGGGTATGTGGTGAGTTTCCATTACAACCCCTCAGGTCCTATATGCACACGTAGACGGTGCGGTCTGTAACACGATGCTGTCGCCAATCTGAAAGCCCGAGGTCCAAGCTCCGAAAACGAGAAATCCAGATGAAGTATCGTTTGGCGGAGAAAGGAGGGGTGGGGTGCGTGTGGGAGCGGGGGGGGGGGGGGCTACCTTTTCATGCAACACCTCTCATGGGGCCATAAAACAAAGCTTTGACAAAGAGACGATGGAGACACAGAGCGTTTAAGACCAACATCTGTCCCACTGGAGTGACCTCCAGTAAAGCGCCGTCTCTCACAGAGGTCCTGAGGTCGGTCCAGCGACTTCAGCTTGAGTTTCACCCATTCATGTTTCTACAAACGGTTTGCAATCTGCCCAATGCGGCACACAGACCAGCTCATCTTTAAAAAACTCTTGACACGCTCCTCCTTTAAATGTAGACCGCACCACTGGGGGGGGGGGGGGGGGGGGGGGGAATGGATGATGTGAAACGTTACAAATGACGCGCAGGGACATGTTGTGCCCACGATGACGCTGTTATTCCTCCCTACGGTGGAGCATGAACCCGGGTTCGGGACCCCCCCCCCCCCGCCACACACACACAAAGCCATGTGCTTTCACGGAAAGTCTGCAGTGAAAGTAGCTGGGAATGTAAATGAGCGTGTTCAGGCGGGAAGAAATCGTAGGTCACCGTGTCTCCGGGTGTCGCAAATGTTAAATCTATCGGCAGCTTTTTGTTTGGCCACACTTCACGGCGCCGAGCTCGGAGTGGCAGCCGCAGGCCGCACTTCGCCGCTGTGTTTTTTTCGCCGTTATAGCGGCACAAGAAGGAATGCACCGTGAGTCGTATGTAACCCACATCATCGTGAGCCAGGACGTGCAGGGCGGCTGCTATGGAAGTCATGAAGCAAGTGAGGGAGGCCATTAAAAAGGCAGACAGGCTACCCAAACCGATCTGACAGATAGCAGAAACATTAGGATTGGCCAAATCAACAGTTTGCTGCATTCCTAAAAAGAAGGAATGTACTGGCAAGCTCACAAACACCAAAAGGTCTGGAAGACCACGGAAGACATGTAGAGTAGATGGAGCTGAATTCTTTCCTTAGTAAGGAAAAACCCTTCATAACATGAATACTGAGGTCAGGAACACTCTGGAGGAAGGAGGCGTGTTTTTGTCAAAGTCTTCAATCAAGAGATGTCTTCATGAACCTGAATACAGAAGGTTTACAACGAGGTGCAAACCACCGGGAACACTGAAGAACAGGAAGGACAGATTAGGCTTTGACAGAAAACATCTGAATGAGCCAGATGAGTTTTAGATGAAGGTTCTTTGGAAGATGAAACCAAGATTAACTTGTACCAGAATGATGGGAAGAGAAAAGAAGGAAAGGAACGGCTCCTGATCCGAAGCCAACCACATCATCTGGTTAACATGGTGGAGGCAGTGATATGGCACGGGCTGGTATGGCTGCCAATGGAACTGGTCTCTGGTGTTCATTGATGATGTCACAGCTCATAGAAGTAGCAGGATGAGTTTTGAGGTGTTTAGGGCTTTACTATCGGCTTGGATTCAGCCAAATGCTGAAAAAATAGTGCTTCTCAAGGCAAATAAATGGAATATTCTTCAATGGCCATGTCAGTCACCTGATCTCAACCCAAGTGAGCATACTTTTTATTTACTTCAGATAAAAGTGAAGGCAGAAAGACCCACAAATAAGCAGCAATGAAGGAGGCTGCAATCAATGCCTGCAAAGCATCTCAAGGGAGGAGACTCAGCGTTTGGTGATGTCTATGGGTGTAATATATATGTATATGATATTTAATGATTATATCACTTATTTGGTGATGACTATGGGTGTAAAACTTTAGGCAATCATTGACTGCAAAGGATTTTCTTCCAAGTATTAATAATGATTGTTATAGTCACTATTATGTTAGTTTGTCCAATTACTTCTGAACCTCTGAATATGTGGGGAACTTTTTAAAAATGGCTAAACTGTCAATGCCATATTGTTGTTATATCCATTGAAATAAAGCTGAAAGTCTACACTTCAACCACATATTGACTGATTTATTTCAAATCCATTGCAGTCGTGTAAATAGGAAAAATTAGAAAATAATGTGTCACAGTCACAAATACTTATGTCCCCGTCTGTATATTTGTCGGGGTCATGGTACACTTAGAGGTGATAACTTCCCAATGCAGGTATATAATATTCCATAACTACGGTGAGAGAATAAACTCCTGTTGGCCACACTGTATCAAAATATTGCAACTAAACATTACAGATTGTTGTCACAGAGCATCCTGTTGGAAGATTCCGACAGTATTTCTGACTTTCAATGACAAGAAAGATTCCATCAAAGACACATTTCACAAGACTGGCTCGAAACCACAACGTCCTCCAAAGCGTGCAGGCTTTCCTCCCACATCGTCAGGGGGCCTTTAAGGACCGGTGTCGAGCTACAAGCCTCAATAAATATCCGGTGGTTTTTCGTGCCCTGGAGGTTGAATGTGATACGCCGCACACTACCGATGGAGAGCTCAAGATCCAAAGCTCATACAATCAAGCTTCTCAATATCTGGGTGGGCGTCGACTCAAGTCCATACGAAGCATCGACGCACTGAAGTAATGTCAGGGCAGTTAGCGACCAGCCGGCGCCATGTTGAGAGCCACGTGGAGGCAAGTCCTCAGTCATCGGATTCCCTACGAGTTTAAAAGTAGCATTATTTAAGTGCACCAATATAATTGGACTAATAAACTACCTCTGATGCCAATCTCCTGTCATAGGACCAAGCACCGGACGTGGGGGGACAGAGCCTTCTCCATATCTGCACTGATCTTTCCTTATTCAAATCGCAAATCAAAACCCACCTGTTCAGAACTGCTTTTAATGTGTGACTGTTTGTTTGTTTTTTATTAGGGTCCAAGCGACTCAGAAAGTCCCTATTTGTTTTATTTGTTTTTTACCTGTATTTTAGTTATTCTTATATATTTCTTTTTAGCTTTTAGGATGTTATCATTATGTGAAGTGTCTTTGAGTATCATGAAAAGCGCTATATAAATTCAATGCATTATTATTATTACCGCCACGAGACTTACATAGACAAAAGGAAACATACAAAAACGATAACATACAATCACTTTGATGAGCAGCTGATCATCAGCAGGTAAAACCTGGTTGCCGCTGGTTACCAAGACCACATGCGATGCAGAAGTCAAGTCACATTCGTCCTGCTTTATTCCTTCTCAAGTGCTTCGGTAGAACAACCTGATTGGCAATGGGACACGCTTTAGGCTCCAAATAGACCTTCCTTCAAAATCTAGCGGAAAGTCTTTGTGTCACTTCAGCAAAGGTGAGCGGAGCATGAAGGTGGGATACCCAAAGCAGTTAGCAGATGTTTCATCTTGCAGTGTACTGCATTAATCGCCCCCCCCCCCTCCCCCACCCCTCCCCCCAAACACATCTGGCAGAGAAATCCAAAGCCGCTGGCTCATTTCCAGCTGCCGTACACCTTTCATGAGGTAGAAGATGTGCATCGCTGATCCCTCTGAATAAATATAGATCCTTGCACTTTTGGGACCTAAGGGCTTGGAACGTATATATATGCTCCTCCAGTGTGATTGGATTCCAGACTCATTGGCAGTGGCCAAGAACAATACTGTTTAAACCAGGGTAATGTTTAGACACTGACGTCTCCATGGACTACTGCCTCTCTCCTCCTCCCCTGCTACTGACCCTCATGCTGGGTACATCCATCAGGAAAAACGCGGCGCAAAGCTTTTGTCTGTATTATGCGGAATGTTTTCGTGTTCTCCATTAACCATGAGACGCAGGTAGAGTAAAATTTCCGAGAAGGGCTTCCAAGATGGCAAGGAAGCCCGCTGAGCGAAACATTATGGTACTATTTTCCATCCAGAAGAGGCAAACACCTTCCACTATAAACACCGTCTCTCATCTCGGAAGAATGCAGCCCCGTGCGCCGTACGATGTAATAATATCTGACAGCCTCAAGATGTTCTTTGGGTATCTTTCCAAATTTGAATGAGTTGAAGGATTCAAATGTTAAATCCTATCCTAAAAACACACATTCATTCAGTAAATCCAATTTCTAAATACTACACCCACCCAGCGACGATGTCTGCGGAACACATTTGAAGAGTTGATACGCAACATGACGTCTTCGCGTGATGTTTGACACGTCTGATAAACGGCTTTGTCAGCACCTCACACGCCGAATGCTGAATTATTATTATCTGTTCAATTCCGAGGATGATAAGTGTACGCTGGCATGAATGGCTGTAATGGCCGAATGCGGCAGCAAACCTATCCATTTCAAATGGCATGTGAAATGAGCCACAAACACACACACAGTCCAGGGACATTTATAAATGTAGCTTGCGATAGTAAATGCAAACCAGATTGAACACTGAAAGCACATTTTTATCTGCCGTGACTTGACTGGAAAAGTGCAAAAGAGCGAAAATCATTGAAACGCATTGAAAGCAGTGGCGACAGGACGTGAAACTCATTATGACGCAATATGAAACAAAAGGGATCTGTACCGCGACTTCATGTCCAACTGTGATGAGGTCTTTTTTATTTTATCTTTTAAAACCTATTAAAGAATCCACGAAGCAATAAAAAGGCACATTCATGAGGGGTTGAAGGAACGCACTCTAACATAGTTTTTTTGTCTACATATATTTAGTAATTGTACTTTTTAATTGTACATTTTTTTCCTTTTTACAATATATTTATTCATGTCGCCTAATATCTTGCAGTGCAGAACTTTTGTGTGAGTAATTAAAAAAACTGTTAAAAAAAAAAAATTTAAAATGTGAGTAGAAATCGTCCCGTTCCGAACAAGGACGTACTGAGCGGGACAAATAGCATCCTGTCCAAGAGCGTTGCTGCCCCGGACCGCCTCTCTTCTTTCAGCACCGTCCAACGAGGAACAGCTACACCGATGGTTGATCTGTTTTTGTCCTCGCCGTCTATCGCTTTTGGAACCATCCGCTCCAGGACGTCTAGAAACGACTGTGCAGCCAGCCGAGACAAAATATACACGCTTTTATTATGTTATCGTTATCGTGGGGGGGGGGTGGGAGGAGTTGCGAGGGGGTGCCGTTGGTGCTGGGCCAGGCCTCGCAGTTTGTGAACAGTACACGCAGAATATGCACATCAATGCAATACACTTAAGGAAGTCGTCAGCATGGGTTATGGTTAAGGTGGCCGTTACCGTGCCTCGGGATAGGCAAACAAAAGTCACATGTAATGCATCACAACTTGAATGCACCGCCCGGCCAAATAAAAACACCACAATGCTATTTGACCAAGAGACTAAGACAGGTGTGTGTTTTTTACTTGAATAAAAGATTCTATTACTCGACACAGCCTTAACTGAAGCTGGGGTTTAAGCCAGGCCTCACTGTGCCTGTTAAAGACGTTGCCGAGAAGAACACGGGGGGTCGCTACCAGAGTCGTCATGAAACAGCCGGAGCCCGGCTAGTAAAAGGCACAGGTTGGGAGACCACAGTGTGGGGGGGGGGGGGGGTTCTGGAAAAGTTCAGGAATGTGCCGAGCGACATTTCTCCGCTCCGGGGGAACAGAGATCTGTTCATTACCGTTTGCCAGAAATGACTGGCGCTCTTTAGGGCGCGCACCATAGCCTCGTAGTTTGCCACTTGGACGAAGCTAATGAGGAAATGTTTGAGTTCAATGTTTTCACAAGTCGTAAATGTAATGTGATTTCTGGAGGGCGACTTACTCATTCGGCTTCTGGCCTCGTTCAGTTTCTCCCAAGTTCTTCTGGCCTCAGCTGACCTGGTCAAAAGAACGCAGGTGTGAATGGCCAATGGCAGCAAAACTAAAGTGATTATAAGAATTGAATGTGGTAAAGTAACTATAAGCGTATTAGTCGTAAAGTTGTTCATTATTATTATTATTATTGCTATTACAAGTTATTCTCAATTGCCAAAGTACAGCACTCTAATGTTTCATAGACAGCTCTCACTGTTATGCTTTCATTTTCATTGTGGTTTCACTTCTACATGACATCTGTTGCATCTGTCCATCTGGGGAGAGGGATCCTCCTCTGTTGCTCTCCTGAAGGTTTCTTCCCTTTTTTCCCTGTGAAAGGTTATTTTTGGGGAGTTTTTCCTGATTTGATGTGAGGTCCTGGGACAGGGATGTCGTATGTGTACAGATTGTAAAGCCCTCTGAGGCAAATTTGTAATTTGTGATATTGGGCTATACAAAATAAACTGAATTGAATTGAATTGAATTGAAGTGAATTGAATTGAATTGAACTTCTAATGACCCCAATGTCTGAAATGCATTACATGCATCAACACAACACTGTGTACTGTTCAACACCTATACATGTACAGTATGCATATGCAAATAACATTGATTGAGCTCAAAATAAAATACCACTGCACATTAATAATAATAATGTTAGGCAACATAAGGAAGAGAATGTATTAGAACTGCCTCACAACTTGTGCTATTGGTCACTGACCTCTGTTTGCGAAGCTCCTTGTTGTCCTTAATGGTCAGATGGTCCTCATGGTCCCTTATGAAGGTCTCAAAGGCTTCTTGCTTCCCCATAGACAGCTGTGGACCTGAGAGAAAAAGATCCAGCACAAAGACATCAGATATCCTGACAATCAGCAGCTACTGTTCATATCAACAGGTCCAACCTGAACCTACCGTACATCGCACCCTCCTAACAAGACTGCATGCTCTTCATGTAACTAGGGGAAGTTAGGTGTGGATGTGAACATCAGACCTGAGCTGTGTGCGTTCCCACATACACAGGTACCCCACTCCAGCCTGGCAGCCAGATGCGAGCCAGAGCGCCACTGATACGGTTGACCTCCCAACTATAACCACACAACTGAAGGCCTATTAGCCAGTCATTCACCGTTTGAAGAGAACATAAACACAAATATAAACGGCATATTCTGAGCATGTCAGCATTACACGGCAGATTGGCCCCCCATCCTGCTGATTGTTTATTATTTGTTTATAGGCTTGTAATATTAAGTAATGAGCAATGTTCTTAAAGTGCTGTACATCTGCTTCAAATACTTTTACTAAAGGAATAAACCGAAAGACAATGGGTCACACTGAGTGTGCACCTGGGAGCATCCGACTAGATTCTCAGATCTAAAGTCTGGCAACATTTAAAACTAAAACACTTATTAGCAAAGGTCTTTGGCTCACCAAGAAATATCCTTTATATTTCTGATATCGTTGCTGGCAGTGAACTATTTCAAGATCTTTGATGAGGCCGATACAGTACGCTCTAAAGAGGCCTGGGAGACGGACACGGGCCTCTCACTGAGTACACAGGACTGGGAGGGGATCTATGGAAACTCAAAGAAAATGTCCAGGACAATTTTATTGGATCCCTTCTCGACTTCACAGTCTGGGTCTTGAGTGGAGTGGAGTGCTGGAGGGGTCAGACCCCAGACTCAGAGGGCACTATATTTCCTGCCCTTCGAGAGTGATTGGTGATACAAGACTTTTGGTTTTTAGGTTTTAAAGAAGGCGTGGAAGACACCAGGAAGTCTATCTTTACAGCACTGGTTTACTGAAATTGGTAAAATAGAGTGTCATGAGCAGATGTCTTATAAAAGTACTGATACTGTAAGTGTGACTAATGTATTAACAAATGGGGAAAATGTATACATCTAGAGTACGTTTGGGTGACAGTGGTGATTTCTTTAAATGTATATTTTTCATTCTTTGTCTTTTGAAAAGAGTTAAGTGAGATTTGTTTTTCATCTTGTACTATATTAAAGTAAAAAAGTGTAAAAACGTGAAGAAAAATCGTAAAAAAGGGGAAAATTAATATATTTGCCAATGAACGTTCTCATTGTGTGAAAATGGGAAAAAGAGGACAAAGGCAAATGTGTAAGGCAACACCAACAACATCATTTCATACTGCTGAATACATTTTAAAATGTCATATATGTCAGAGCAGAAAAGCACATGTTTAACTAATAGCATAAATAACTAAAAAGGGCACAAATGCAATGGGTTCCTCTTTGGCCTCTCCGTAACCCTGCTGACAAACAGACGGATGAAAGAAAAGTAAACGAAAACACGACATCTTTGGCGGAGGTAACGACGGCCTATTTCCATGAAGTGTCAGCCAAGCACGCACCATCCCAAAGTCAACCGCCTGCTGTGAATACGACACGTTTGCTCCCAAAGGAGGCCAAACTGATACGTGGACACTGAATCATGTCGGCAGGTGATTATTAAGACCTGCTACATGTAGCGTGGCGTATTCGTACTGTGCTGTCGTTTGTCGCGTTCTCCAAAACCCAAAGTTGCTTTTGTGGTGACACAAAGTGAACGACTCCGAGACGTTTGGTCGTGCATCCTAGATCCCTCTACCAGGGCTCTCTGTCTCACCCCAAAAAATCAAATTCACAGTAAAGAGGTCTGCGTTTCCAACAAACCAACATTGTTCCCTGAGCGTAAGACTGCACCGGATTGTGTATGGCCTAAAATTATAATAAAAAACATACAAACCGGCGTCATTTAGCGAGATTACAGTGGAAAACCCAAAGCTTCACAATGATTTACAAATTCAGCTCTGTTGTTAAATTGTGTGGATCTTTGTGACGAAGCTGTTCTAACCAAAGAACGTACACAGGACAGTAACTCATGCGAGATTAATTGCAGGACAGTCAGGAATTTTTGTTTCTTTATTTTTGGAAGGTCCTGATTGAAACCAGCAGGCATCTCACGGTCGTACAGTGTGCTCCAAGAGCCAAGCTCAACAAACCGGTTTAAGGGGTTTCTTGAGGGTAAACGCACTCCATTCGACTCTTGTTTAAAAAAAAGAAAAAAAGAAGCAACATTCCAGGGATATCTAAGGGTGACATCATATTATGTTGGACTAACATCATTTGTGGGGTAATGAGATCGCACCGACCGAGGGCCAACTTTCCCGATTCTCCGTGCTTTGAGTGCTGACAAACCGCAGAGCTTTCACAGGGGAGAAATGTGTTGTTGTGACTATTGTTGCCGTTTCAACACGTTTTTTGAAAGGAAATACCAGATGAACGACTGCGCCATCAGTTCATAAGGAAAGCCGCCTGACACCGGCTGTTATAAGTCCGTAGACAGTAGTACACTGGACAGTAAAATAACAATGGATCTGGTACGCTGTGTGTTCCTCCTGCGCGGGGACAGAGGTGTTCCACTTGTCGAGGTGCGCTACTGTCTCGAGCTCCTTCTCGGATCACAGCAACGTGTGCCAGGCCTGGTAGAACCATCAGCGTCTCATTACATGCTCGCAGGATTTACAGTAAGATCAAAATCTTCCTACAAGTCTCGGGTCTCCTCCGACTCTCCGTGAGCTTAAATACAGGCCCACACCAGCCTGAGTTACAGCAGGAACACCTTGTCCATCCATTAGAGAACTTTTGACACTAAGAAAACAATCTGAAGAGTACACGGAGAAGACACTGTGTATCTGTGCCTGTGGAAGAAGTCAGTAGGAAAAAAGGCATCTCGGAGTCGTCCACTTTTCAATCCGGGGGGCAGAAAGTAGAAATCGTGTTCCGTGAGCAACTCACAAGACGGTGGAAACAGTCGTAGAATTGCCGACCCTCCGCCAACCAGGAAAGTTGCAGTTTACATCCACGTCTGCCCAAATGATCACCCCCTCATCATGTTATCCTCTTAGACATTAGTGTGAAGTTGTCATAATTAGCATGTGAGGTCACAGTGACCTTTCAACTTTCAACCCCAAACCAGTTCATTCTTGAATCTAAATGGGTGTTCGGGCCAAGTCCGACGAAATTCGCCGAAGGCGTTCCTGAGATATCGCGAGAACGAGACGGACGTGAGGTCGCAGTGACCTTTGACCCCTACAAATCCAACCAGTTCATTCTTGAGTCAAAGTGGAGCTTTAACAAACGGACGGACGACCCCAAAACATCATACCCCCCGCGCGTTGGCATGAGAAGCCCAATCTTCACGTTTCATTCCATGCTGGCAAAGCTGAGCGTCCAGCACAGAAGGACGCATTATGGAAAAGAGTACAGTGGATTGTACGCCATTCAATCAGCATGAATGGTTTCCATGGAAAGGTCATCATCATTACATTCACAGTTAATCTTCAGGGGACAGTAATTATCCGAGGCGGAGGGCTACGGCGCCAGAGCCCTCGGATCAAACCGACATTTAAACACGCATGGGCATGCATTGACCCGTCGAGTGTGGGGCATTTGTTTTGAATTAGGACAGTAAAAAGAACAATGATCTAATGCGCGCTTATAGTTTGGTTATGAGTCTCCGAGTGGGTCATGGATTATAGGCCCTCCAGATGTGGAGTACAAGATACACAGCACGGTGCACTGTTTAAAACAATTGTGTGTTTCTAATATTTGGCACATTCTGCGTTAGTAAGGGGATTATAATATGTAACAATGTCACGGCCTCCCGAACGTGGACACTGGAGCATTAATAACCGTTGCTTAAAGAAATCCCTGAAACCACGTCGATGAAGTGTACGCGGTGTCCTTTCTGCTCCGTCCCAATGTGCAGAGTCCTTCCTGGATAACGTCCAGCCCTCCCTGCTGGTCGGCGGCTGAAGGAGGCCGGAGTGCGTTCCGCTCGCTGCGTTGGCGGCACGCAGAGCAGAAAGACGCTTCTGATGAAGTGTGAGAAAAGTAGACCGACATTCCAGAGCGGACGTGTAACAAGCTCGCAAAGGACTTCAGGATCTGGGGTTTGTTTGGGGGGTGAAGGCGGAGCAGAAACAAAATGGACAGTGACATACAGCACCAATATTGCTGTGAAGGGGATCGGATTCAGTCATTGTTTAGTGTATGAGAGTGATGTAATCACACCAGCTTAGTTCATGACTCCCAATGCAATGTGGAAATTAGTAAAGCTGAAGAAATTGCATTTTTCTAAAGAACAGACACACTCCATTTCCAGAGTAGCACGCTCCTCTTTACAATCAGCACCAACATGAATGTTAGTAGGAGGGAAAAGAGAAGATACACAGATGAACCATTAAAAAGACGCAGTGAGTAGAATCAAATTCAATAAAAAAAAAAAAAACTATGTAAAGGAGACAAAAATAATAATGCCTCTCAATCATATATATATATATATATATATATATATATATATATATATATAGCGAGGCAAAAAAAGGTTGTTCCAAAGGGTGAATCTGGAGTTGCTTTTCACCCGCTGGACTATGAATGTTGTGTTCACAAACCAAACAATCCTCCTCATTGTGCCGTTACAGCAGCCATAGCGAATGTGAACACACTCGGGGGATTCTCCCTTTGCGGGTCAATGAGTCAGGATGTGTGTTAGTGGTATGTTGGCCTACAAAAATGCATCATTCCTGCACAACTCGTTAGGACCACTGGAGGTAAAGAAAAATAGCAACCTGAGCGTTTCCAAGATTTAAATTGTAAATTTATTGGAGAAATAAAGATCTGATATTCTCTGAGAATAAACTCACACATTTTGAAGACATTTTTTCCTCAAGCAAACACATTGCTTCACTTCCCATGTTGAATCGACCTCAGCACACCACAGATTACACATTGCGGTGCCATGAGGCGCTGAGTGCTAAATCTATTATATGTATATATAGTGGACTCTCCATCCATCCATTCTCATCAGCCTATCCGGGGCCGGGTCGGGGGGGGGGGGGGGGGGGGGCAGTGGACTCCGCAGGGTATTCCAGACGACCCCCCTACCCGGTGAACTCTAAGGACACAATTCACCACAATCTGTGATTCAACACAAGCACTTATGTGTTGTTTTCCCTCCACAGTGAAACAGTGGCAGTTGGGCCCATGCCGTTAGCGGTTCATCAATGAAAGGGTGAGATGGCAGTTTCATGGCCTGAGGGCTGCACTACCCGGGTCTGTGGACCACGACAAGGACTTAGCAGCTACCTATGTCATGATCATCTAAAAGGCATGTTTACTCAAGGTCTTCCTCAACTTCTTCTTTTTGTTTTATTCGTAGGCTATGACATGAAACAACCTGTCCCTTAATATAAGACCATGAAAATGTCATTTGAGGGCGGTATTGCTGAATTGTTGGGTGTCCTGGCCAAAGGTAACGAGAGCCAGGAGGATTCTTCACAACGACTTGTGTCTGACAGAAATGACCCGTGTCCATAAAACAGCTGGATTCTTTACCTGTGATATTGTAATGCTTGGATCCAGTACGACTCTCGACTGACTGGTATTCATATTTCCAGGTGCTCATTGTAACAATGTTAACACTAAATCTGCAGTCAATATTTTCTTTCAAGATCACACACACGACACTGCAATTACGGATGGATTACTGAGAGGCGCCAGCTCCGTATTCGACAGCATCCCATTATGAGCGGCTGAAACGCACATGGCAACTCATTTATCAGTGGGTTTCATAAACCACGGCTTCAGAGCCATCCGTCACAGTGCTCCTCGTTGTCCCATCCGTGAATGACTGATTCGCTTACCGACTCTGACTGGACCGGTTTCAAGCGCGTGTTTGTTTTCTAATGGGCTCTTCTTTCAGAGACCCTGTTTGCAATTACCTCTGTGCCGGGCTTATTACCGCACCGGGCAGCAAAAGCAAAGGAGAAAAGGATGAGGGGAGCTGTGGTTAGCACAGACGGGAGCGCAGCCTGAGCGTGATGAGTTGCTGGCTCACGCTCCCCGGCGGCTGTGACCGAGCTCGTTACGAGGGCTCAGGTTCATCATCACACTTAAGGCTCCACTTAACCGGAATCAAACAGGAAAAAGACGAGTAAATGCTGCCGCCGGCCGGGGAGCCGATCTCAGAGCCTGATTGGCTCGACTTTCGGCAACGTGCGCAATCCATTTAAACTAAGTTTGTGTCAAAAAAAACAAAAAGAAGAGGCGCTGCGGTCTGAAGCGTCGCTGCACTTTCTTTGAACACCTCAACCCTCGGAAGGCCCCGCGCCGCGGGCAAAGCTGCGTGGAGGTAAACCTAATCAACGCGGTGATGACCCTCCATTCGGGACCACAAGCACGCCGCCAGTCACCGAGACGAACTGGCTTCTGTTTAATTCGATTCCTTTCGCGAGATTTCTAAATTACAGGTTTGATATACTGTGCTGTCTGATGTCGCTCTGCTGACGCGATCACACTGGGCCTCGAGAATGACCTCGGAAGGGGAAAATCCCAAAAGCATGCAATCCCACTGATGACATTGTTTAGACAGTGAGACGATAAACTCCAGAAATCAAGGGTTCGCCACTGCCCCTCGGGCACAGAGAAAACCAGCGTGACCACAGAGCTGCCCACATTCCTATCGAGGGAGATCACCTGTCAGTGCTCCGAGCCCTCGGGGTCAGAAAGACCGACTGCCATTAAGGAAGGCCGCTAAACTGCATTCTGAATCCTAATTTTGTTTGCAGTTTTAAACACGTTGCCAATGTTGTGAATTGAAATTAGCAGCGCTACTTGATTAAGTTTCGGCTTTAAAATAAGCACGTTTGGCATATTATTTAAGGGCGTATACTAAAACATCTTTACAATTCTGAGTGTTTGTCAAATTTGCTTTGTAAAGAAGAGTGGAAAATATAAAAGAAGAGAGACTAAAGCTTCTTAAAGTACCTCTTTTCATGTACTGTATAGCTCGTCCTTCATGGTCAGCTGAGATGGTGTCCGTGCTTCCCTCCCTCGGCTGTGGCACTGCCGTCAGCCTCGGGGCCCTCGGGGCCCTCTGGGGGGCCGGGCTCTGGCCATCGGGGATGTGAGCAAGCTGAGCAGCTGCTTCCTGGGACCTTTTCTTCTCCTTCTTCAGCATCTTCACGAGGATACCTGTCGCACAGAGTCAAGGATTCTACTTGTCTTTCCTTTGGACAAAGTACTGGATGGAAACAAATAAAGGATCGTTCACTCAAGTAGCACCTCTTCCAACTGATAACTAAATAAATAAACACAGAGATCAATTTCAGGATATGAGGATGACAGTTGATGGACTGAATCGACAATATACACATACATTCTGATATCTTAAAGGCCGCTGGATTCATTGGGGGCTTTTAATGACGCCGGAGTGCTGCCATGCACCCAGCGTCTGGCCCCGTAGTCTGTATTTCAACATGTTGCTCGCCCCCTGGTGGCTGGCTGCAGTATATTTATATATATTCGCGGACGGGACGTCCTATCAGCGTCAGCGGACACGCAGATTCCGTTTCTATAACACGAATCACATCGAACAATTTGACCATGTATTTTATAATATTTATGGAGATATCGTATGTGTACAGATTGTAAAGCCCTCTGAGGCAAATTTGTAATTTGTGATATTGGGCTATACAAAATAAACTGAATTGAATTGAATTGAATTGTGGTTAGTTGTGTCCTAACCACCGTGATGCTAACGTAGCTAACAACAAGCTGTGGCCACGCTCAGCTCGTGATTGGCGTGGATCTCGATACCACGGCTCCAGGCCCCTCCCCCATCACTAATGCGCATATCCTGGCTCCAAATTACATCATAAGACGCATGATGGCAGGGCCCGTAACCAGGATATATTGGCTTCACTTTTGTACACTTTGCTCTACGGCCTGACCTCAGCAGACGTCATGATGGTATGGATCAGTGGAGAGGAGCCATGGAGGAGGCAGATACACGACCAGGATTCTACAAAGTCTTCTCCCACTGATGAGGTTGCACGCGCGTGTTTGTCTGCTTGAATCCGAGTGTAGTTGTGTCCGTACTTCTGGGTGCGAGTGTGCGACAGAGAGTACATTAGTGGTTGAATGAGGAGGCCGAGAAGGATACCCGCTTCGATCCTGTTCACATTTTGGTTGCCATGACAATAGGACCATTTACTTTAATCTCTGCCTCTGTTCCATGTCCTGGACTTTGCTTTCCAACTCGACAGCGCTATTCTGCCTCCGGCTCAGACTCAGGCTTTTCTTTTCGTTTCAAATCTGATTAACAACTTGACGCCTGCTTCATGACATGCAGAGCTGGAGTCCACTGTCGGTGAGAAGGGAGACGACGGTGCCCGCAGAGGCAATTTTATTTAGCAATCAGAAGGAGGGAATTGTGTGAACTAGAAATGCATTTTAAGGGGGGGGGGACGTTGCCAAGATTGCTTTTAAAATGTCAACAGAAAGCAAGAAATAAAAGCTTGTCAAAAAAAAGCTTAACTTATACTAAAAGAAGTATTCCTTTACATTACCTACATGACTAAAACATTACAGTCTCATAAAATATGCATTCAGCTCCCTGCGTGCCTGTTTTTCCGCTATAAATGGGAGCGTGCTCGATGGCCTAATCACAACCCATAATTTAGAGACAACACATTAGTCCGTTCTTCTATCATGAGATTAGCAGACATCTACTTGTGGCCGGGCCGAAACCGTGGTGGTCAGCAGATACTTTGGGAAGTTCAAAGAAGAAAAAAACAGAAAGAGTCAGAATGTCATTATTTTGGATGATGAATGGACATAGTTTTGAAGGGGCTGGAGACGTTAATTCATACTCCTGTCAGCCAATACAAAGGGGATGTCAGGGGGAACAATAACATGAAGGAACCAAGTCTCCAATTGCAGTTTCCAATGAAATGAAGCATGCAGTCCTCTATAAACTGCCAAGATCTAAACCCTGACACGGTTCCAAATGATCTACAGAGGCCAAGTTTTACAGAAATATATGGACATTTCTGTGGGTCCTATGTCATTGTTTCTTACAAGTCATTACTTCAGACTGTTGTTCACCAGGTTTTCCCATTATTGAGATCTCTGGCGTCTGATGTCTTCATCTATGCTGAACACCAGCGTGGACCTCTAGTATGGGATGAACATTTATTTTAGGGGTTGCACATTGGATCTCTGGGCGGCTTCGCATGCCACGCACTAGAAATGTGGTCGGACTCCGCTCACGATGTGCATTCCATCGCTCCTTCTCATCTTCCCTGTCGCTCTCTATTATGCCGTCCTATAAAGAGACATCCCAGGGAATAGAGAAAATGTCTTTAAAATGACCGCAGCTACAAAAAGGTGCAGAGCCAAATCTCGCTTGGTGCCACAAATTGCTCCGATTTCATCAGAAAATCTTTTAAGATGCTCGATCACGATTGCTGTATTGAAGCAATTATATATTTCTTTGCACTTTTTAAAGATCCACAATACACTTTGAAGCTTTAAATAATCATTGCACCCAATTCTTAACCTATGATGCAGTGTCAGTGTCCCCTCGTTGTGTCTTTTCAAAATAAACTTCCCACGTAAGTTTACTTCATTATTAGAAACAAAAGTACCAGGATTAACTACTTAATTGGGTTGAAGAAAAGGTTGTGGCTTGGGTTAAAATGAGTATGTTTGTCGCGTACCTCGGTGAAATAAGTTTATTTTATTTTATTTTACACGGGACACAAACAGCTGTCTCCTGGGTGAAAGTCCTGTGTGTTTGTTGGACCCGTCCAACCTCTCTCTGAGCTGACCTGTAACCAGTGACCTCTGGTGAGCATGGTGAACACAGAACATGGGAAATGTTACTGGAATAGGTGAGCGAACGCATTTAAATCTGGACTGAAAGAAAACCGAGGGAGGAGCGGTCGATGGAGCTCAAATAAACTGCTTTTGTAAAGCCTTCAAATGCGTACGCGCAACATCGCGTCCAAGACAAATCACCATGATTGCTGTAATATAAAACAGATCACAGTTCCCGTGTCAGTTACTAATACACTGTGCAGTACACAGAGATTAAAAAAAAGAACCCACTAGACTGAAGCCAGTTGTCCAAACGACACCAAAGACTTGCCAATGCTGATTTAAACTCCTGCGTCAACAGAGCACTGAGTGGTGAGTAGCTTTACAACTAAAGCAGTATCCTGTTCTATTCGGCCCTACCCTGCTTCAAATCTTTCAAACACAAGCTCATGTAGCTATAATCAGTGTAATCCAGGACCGGGGAAACATTTACAGTCTGCATAAGGACTGATTGAGGGCATTTCATTCAATCAGCACTCATTTGCATATGTGCTAAACCAGGTGGCAGCTGGCACTCTTTGCTGCATCTCTGTTTGACAACTTTAAATTCTGTTTGCACGATTAAATGACACCAAGTAATGATGAATACATACACACACCAAACACTAAAGAGCAATTAAAAGCTATTATCCCTGCTATCTCTATTGTCTTCCCAGATTTATTTCTTTTGGCACTAATAATGCAGAAAACGTCAAACTGCTGGTGGCACTGGATTTAAAGTCGGGGGAACACGAAGTCATGAGGATGCATTGTCTGGGAGAAAATGTCTGTGCCAATCCCTCAAGCGGACGTCCACATATTTCACTGGCTGACCAACTACCTACTTGTGTGGCTAAAAATAAGGAGCCAAACATCTCCAGCCCAGTTCATAAACTACTGCAGCTATGAGACCCAGAGGCAGTTTATTTGCATGCTTAGTCTTTGAACAATAAATTGAACCATATTAGTTCTGATTCAGTGGAATTTGGAGCAGTAGTGTCTGGATGAAAGAAATCATACCGAACAATAGCTAGAGCTGTTACAACAATCCAGGAAAAACCTGTGCCAAAGCAGTAAACACAGTGTGAGATTACTTCTGTACCTTATTAATGTTGCCATTATGATTTAGTATTAGCCAAACCCCTATTGAATACATGTGAGCCAAGGGAGAATAATCTGAGAGTTGTGAGTATTACCATTCATCATTTACTTGAAAACATTGTCAGTGCCAGAAGACAATATTTAGACCAGTGGACTGAAGAGACCAAGAGTTCAGAGTTCGCTGCGAAATATCAACCTGTTTAATGAATCTAACTATTAAACTAATCACATTATTTTGACAAACATTTTAAATAAGGATATCTCGTGAATTGGATGCCGTTGGGTGACAGACTCTTAAAGGAGCAGTGTGTAGGATTTAGTGGTAGCTAGTAAGCTCACCCGTCCCTTTCCAAGTGTGTTGGAGAATGTTGGCGGCCTTCAGGTAACCTCAAAACCTGATTGGCCCTCTCCAGAGCCAGTGTTTGTGTGCCCATTCTTTGCTGTTGTAGAAACATGGCTGACTCCCTGTAGAGGACCCACTCCCTATTTTTTCAGTGGATCATACACACGACTAGTCCTTTAAATGGCAAGTCCATCTTTGCTCTTTTCTAGGGTTTTCAAACGGAAAAGATCCCTCTGCGGTGACTTAGGTCGCCACAGTAAGCTAATCAATAAGTACCGTGTTCATACTGCTGTGTTCTGCAAGTCCGATGGCTATGAAGAGAGCATACGGCTTCGGCTCTCATCGGAAAGGAAAAGTGTCTGTAGACGGGAATATATTGAGAATATTTTCACCGCTTTAGCTTTTGCCATCAAACAGCCCTTTCTGAGTAATATCCCTGTAATATAAAAGCCACCGGACTCCTTTGACAAAACAATCCTTTACCTCACAGAACACGGGAGTTCCTGGTCTTCCTAGTTTTACTGTGCGACTGTCAGATCCAAGTTCACGTGGCGCCCACATCAGCACTTTGCTCAGCTTCCCCACCAGTACTCCTGTCGGCTTCTCCAAACTGGGAGCGTACCGACTGCCCTCTGAGTTACTGCAGGTAATGCACCGACTACAAGGACGTATTCATACAGTTCATGCAGCAGCGGCATCATGCGGAAAAGTATCCAGAAAGGCTTTTAAAAAAAAGAAAAAAGAAGGTGAATGTGTAGATAGGATCCGAGATCTCGGATACAAGCGGCCGAAATGAGCTTCCTCCGTAGGGTGGCCGGGCTCAGCCTTAGAGATAGGGTAAGGAGCTCGGACATCAGGGGGGAGCTTGGAGTCGAGTCGCTGCTCCTTCGTGTCGAAAGGAGTCAGCTGAGGTGGTTCGGGCATCTAGTCAGGATGCCTCCTGGACGCCTCCCATTAGAGGTTTTCCGGGCACGTCCAACTGGTAGGAGGCCCCGGGGAAGACCGAGGACACGCTGGAGGGATTATATCTCCCGGCTGGCCTTGGAACGCCTCGGGATCCCCCAGAATGAGCTGGAAAGTGTTGCGGGTGAGAGGGAAGCCTGGGTCGGCCTGCTGAACCTGCTGCCACCGCGACCCGACCCCGGATAAGCGGCTGATAATGGATTGATGGATGTGTAGACAGGTGTAGTTTCAAGACACACTTCACTCGACTGTACAACAACATTTTAACACAGCGACAGAAAAATGTGGGAAATTCGGAGCGCTACCTGGAACTTTCACGTGCAAATGCAACGTTGCTCTCTAAAGTCTGCAGTGTTTGTTGGCTCTCCCCGTTGCTCTGTCATCATGTTGGCGGTGGGTGTGTCATAACTCTAGCAGAGTGGACTAAGCGCTACCAGGTGCCCCACTCCATGCAGAGTCTACCGTGCATGGAAACACGCAGGGCCAGCGGGTGGAGAGACAACCTTTTTGTTTTACAGGGAAATTGGCATAATTAACCCTGCGAGGACTCAGCCTCATTCTGGGAAGAAGGAGCCTTTAGCAACAGGAACCACTTGGCTCCCAGGAACGGTTTTAACAGAGCGGGGGCATGGAAAGCATGGTGATTAGCTAGCGGATGCAAGCTGAAGTTGTAGAAATGGTCTGACTCTAGTTAGTTATGAGGGTCGGTCCACCCAGACTATAGTGTTACTTGCTGCAGACAGACCCCCCCTGACTGAGGGATTGACAGTTTAGGCTAGTACAGCTTTATATATATATATATAAACGTCACAAATTAAGACTCGGGAAAATATGGTCGGTGGGGCGTGTGCGTTACTGGCCCAAATATGTGCATTGAAATACACGCGGTGGCAATTACGTTTGCATCATGTCAAAACCGAAAGATTTCACATTGCACACGCCTGGTCCAAGAAATACTGCGGTGAAATATCTGCATGATGATATTCTATTTGTTTTGGAGGCCTGAGGTTTTTGTGGCAAAACAATCAAGCAGACGTCTCAATTTTCCGACTAATGCGCTGTGATCTAATGACAACCTGCAGCGAGAGGGGTTGAGGGGTGGAATAATCCCATGAAGCTATTAGAAATATCATATTCAACATGCAAATGCCATAGCTATGATTAACGGTCACCGTGATGAACTGCAGTCGGTGGATGAGGATCTATCGGAAAACGTACACGTTAAAGCAACACTCCGCATGTGTGTTTTTGGGGCCCCGGTGATGAATGCAAGGCTGCTTGTGTTTCATAAGAAGCGTTGTAATCCAACCGAGCAATAACAGAGGAAGATTTACGTAAAGGACCTTTCTGCTCACGAGGACTTGGCGGACACTCAAAGCCGACATCCCCCCCATTTTCTATCAATTTAAAATGCAAATTCCCCACGTGCACTTCCCTTTTGATACACGTGCGTTACCGTGAACTTTTCCCTTCCACGCCATCTGCTTTTACACTCTGAAGACACTTTCATAGCCTGCTGATCAATAACAGAGTTGTGTTTTTTGTCAGACAAGTTACCTACAAACCGTATTAATGGAACCGTCAGCGGCTTGGCGTCAGAAGGATACTGATCTCATTGTCCCGTTGCGTCAGCATCTCCTTCAGTCTGGTCACCTCTGCTGCAGAGCGGGGGCTCTCTCCATCTACTGCTGCCGGTGACACTCGCCCGTCACCGCGTCTCCTTCCTCCACTTTGCTCGTCCGTGATCATCATCTGTACCAAGAAACATCAGAGAAAGATTACTGACCGCCAATGGAAGTTAAGAGAATGGCTTCTTTTTTAGGGATGATATGTTGAGTGACAGATTGAGACATGGGTGCAATTGCAACAAGCAGATGCAGCCGACTATATCTGCTACGCTTGGGTTTGCTGTGGAGAAGGAAAAAAAAAACATTCAGTATACACAACCGTCTCATTCCATGAATGTGAACGAGCTAGAAAACACACGGTATCATCCCGGAAAGCTGCCATCTTCTTAGTCCTGTGATATTCCCTCAACATAAATTCAATTCGCCCTCTTTTGCCCGTCTGTGATAGGACTCCTGTGTCAATGATACACCAGGCTTGAAGACAGGTGTAACACATGTTAACGGATTGGCGTCTTCCCCACACGGAGAGAGACGCAGGAGAAGAAGGTACAGAGTGTCAGAGTGTGTGCACTGGAGGCCTCCTGAAGAAGATCTGCAGAGTGACAACAGACATACGTTGCTGAACCACGGAGTGTTGAGAGGGGAACAGCTAGCCAGAAAGAAAGAAAGGAATCAAATTCAAACCAGATCCCAAATTCCTCCAGAATCGGTGGAGTGTGACTGGGGTGATGCTCGGAGGAATGTAAACTGAACAGCAGATAGAGTTTGTGGAACATAACAAACTGAAGGAGAGATAAACAGACATTGGAGTGGGATCTGGAAGTGCTTCTGGTGGCCCGCTCCACTCCACTCCAGCGGCTGCTGCCCGACGGGCGCTGAATGCACTCCGTGACACATCGGACCTTCTCCCAAACAAAGCAGAACAACAGAGTTTATGCTTTCTGACAATATTTGGCGAACAACATGCGAGTGCAAACGTCTTCAGTGTCAGTGGATTGGGTATCAAGCCAAGACCAGCAAAATGCCCAGACTACACTTTTATAAAAGAAATATATATATATATATATATATATATATATATATATATATATCTTTACAATATGAGATTAATTAAAACAAATCATGCAAGCTGGTTTCTTCCCATATAACCATTAAAACAATTTATTTACAATTTATTTTGTCCCAACCCTGTGTGTTGTATAATGATGTGTAGATGGAAATATGTTTAATGACCCATGTATTACATGAGCGTATACTTTCAGCAACTATGAGTGCTTTCATTATCAAACTAGTCAATGAATTAGTCTTTTTGCTTTAACATTGTTATTATTAAGTAAATGTTGATTGCACAATGTAATGGCTACAGAATAATAACTTTGGTTCCCTAGAAGCCTCACTTTCATTCTGCACGATCTCCTGTGGAAATGGCTACATTTGTTTTGTCTATAACAAATCTGAAAGTATAGTTGTTGTTTTTTTTGTCCAGAAGAAAAGCCCAAAGGAGAGCTTCAAATGTTTGATTTACAATGATATAAAATTCTCATATTTTAGAATCTGGAACCAGAAAATGTCATGAGTTGATTTCACTACTTTTGAATCCTATGCAAGCGAATAAGGGTCATTAAAACTTCAAAGCGGTGTATGAAGCATGAAGTAAAAGAGTTTGTCAATGTGTGTTTTGCAGTTATATAAATATGTTGTGCACTTTGTGTGCAAGTTGTGTGCACACAGATATAATTTGCACATGTGTAAATCACGTTTTTGTAGCGGTAGAAACGTATTCCATCACGATATGTGCAGTGAGGTTTCACAAAGTCAGTTGATCTAGTGACTGACCAACAAGCCCAGATGTTTCAGCACATTTGTTTGACTATTGTGTGACAGAAATACTGCACTGACTATATATATAACGTCAAAAAAACGAGTTCAGACTAAAGTTTTGTTCGTAGGTTTGTCTTGAGTTTTTTAGCTGGCCTGCCAATTCTCCAGAAGACCTGGCATTGACGAATGCATGTCACATGACACCGAGCCTCTAATTCAATGGCAGATACCTGCTAAACAACAAAGCCGTGGGAAAACCAACAGCGCTGGATAAAGTTGGGCTTCAAAGAATCTTCAGATATGTTCACTTCCTGGCCTCAAGCACATGATTTACAGGCCTGAAGATAAGATCATGTTTATATAAGTACCCTATGCTCCAGTAACCACCTGCAGTAGTATTAACCACGCTAAAAGTGAGGCATCTATCGATAAACAGTAGGAGGGGATTGGTCAGCTGGTCACTGCTGAGCTGATGGATGATGCACCCTCACTGATCCAATGTGCCCTCTACCTTCCAGCCACTCACTGCTAGCACCAACACATAGTTTCAATGAAGTCCCTGGACAGAGGACATCTGCTGCTGCCACACTGGCATGGCCCGTGGACCTACTCATGGACAGGAGGAGGAAAACCAAACAGGGAGATTGTGTCAACGTATTACCTTCAGAAGGGAGAAACAGTGCTGGATTCTTCTCATGTCTGGTCCCAAAGACAGTGTCACGTCTGGTTCAGGGTCCTCAAGGAAGGCCTTGATTAGCTCTTCCAACCTAAACACAGACACACAGACAAACGCAGGTGCTCTCAAACAACACCAACAATGCTTAAACCATGTTCCAGTCCCTCTCCATCACACTCAGGACGGGCTCAGCAGCCACTCAAAGAGTTCATATTTATATCCAATGTTTAAAATGTGGTCAAAAGAAAACTATTTACTTAAACGCGTGTTCCAGCTCCAGTGGGCCGGACCGTTGATAAACTATCACTGGGTGATAGTCCAAACATTGGTTCTTCGAGCTCTGGAAAAGGCCGACGGGCCGACGGGCAGCCGTCCAGACGGATCCGATGGGGGCACGGCAACGTGCGGTTTTTATTTTCCACTCCGAACTTGTTCGGTGCAGAAACACGCTGGGTTTACACGACAAAGGACTTCAAACAAACGTAGAGGTCTTTCTCCCAGGGCCCCGCGAGACACCGTTGGTTTTGTGATACAAAGCTGGCTTCTGGAGAATGCCCTTCTCTGCTATGTACAATATTTTTGAGAAAAAGCGCCATCTTTCAAACTCCAGAATTTCACAGTCTCCAAATAGTGTTTTTTGCCAAAGGTGTGAGTTGATGTGTTGAGTAGAAAATAGAAGTAAACTAATAGTATATTTGGGAAGGAGAAAAAAAAAGATTGAAATTGACGACAGCTCGTCTGGGCGTGGATTGAAAACACTTAAGGGAGCAGAATATTCTTCTGTGAAGGTGAAAACTAAATCGGTGTGGCTGAGGACGTATGAGCGTTTGGAAATGTTACAACAAATAATGTGCGCAATCACTCAGTCGAGGCATAAGCAGTGAATGTGGTCACAACAGACATCATTAAAGGCTCCCTCAAGCAGGGGCAAGTCCAGGATGACCATTCTACAAGAGAGGAAATGATAAAAAGGCAGACTGATGGGACCAAATACATCAGCACTGTGGGTGGGGGGGTGTTCCAAGCCCTCCATGGAACCTCGGGCCTGAACTCTGGCCCTGACTGACTGACTGGGTCCCTCTGCCATCTGAGTAGAAGAGCAGAAATAAAGCAGCCCTGGCTGAAGCGGAGGGCTCTTGGGAACTGCATTAGATCTGGTTAAGCTTCAGTGAATGAGGTTTCAACTCGAGCATCGGTGCATGGCCAACAGCATAGTTATGTAGGCACTTGAGGGCGAACCCCAAACACATATAAATCATAAACATATTTGGTTTTAAGCATTACACAATACAAATTAGAGATTTAAAAAATCTGCTCTTGTCCCCCGCACTGTAAACATCCTAGAAGGCTGACACGCAGCCCTATACATGTCCGCACTGTCCTGAGGCTGCAGAGGTAGACACACACGCACATTTTTATGAATAAAAGCCAGAATTGTATTTGCGTCTTCTTCTGGAAACTGGCACACAAGATATGGGCCTGCTGCGATACTCTCAGACATCTGGCAGACGGGATGCGCCACTCAGTTCGGCGAGAGATGTATTCTTTGCTTTTAAAACAGTAGCCTTATGCTGTTGCTGGTTGTTTTGCCTTTCCAACATTATTGCGTGGTTGAATCAAGGAATGTTATCTTATGGAAAAAAGTTGCCCCTGCTGACTTTTAAGAGCCCCCTCAGCCACTTCATTCTGGCGCCTAGCCTGGGTGTAACGTTACGCAATAATCATACATCAGTAAAATAGGCCATGTCTGTTTCAATACATATATGCCCTCCCCCCGCCCCCCCCCGCCCCACCACATACACACACTCCCTCTGCATGCCTTGCTCCTCACATCACAGGCCATAATTGATTGATTGAAGGGAAGAGGAATCAGGGAGCAGGAGGAGGTGACATACCTTTGGATCTCCTCCACAGTAAGCTGCTCATCTCTCTGTTCTCCTGTCATCATGGCCAGCTCTTCCTTCAGAGACTGGATCTCCCTCTTCAAACGGGCTATTAGCTGAGACAAACACACACACACACACACACACACACAAAAAAAGGCAGGGTTAGAGATGGTGGACTACACGCATACGCACACAGACACACACACAACTTTGCACCTACGCTAACAGACAGAGGCTGTTTCGCCGTCGCCTCCGCCAACTGATGAGACAATCTTTCTGAAATTGATCTTGCGGCTTATCTTGCCGATGCATTCTGAGGACAAACTTAAGTGATTCCAGACAACTGGATGCTCCAATGAAAGAAGCAAAACTAAATTAGCATGAAAAAGCTACGGTAGCAAAAGAAAAGAAAAATAGTACACTTAAAACCCTCTGTTGCCGTCTGTCTGCACATGTTCAATTAAGGCCTCGCACACCGAGCCAACCGGGTGGTTGCTGTTAGTAACCGCTGTCCGGGTCTGGTTTCTGTATATATATATATATATATATATATATATATATATATATATATATATATATATATACATACATGTATAAAAGAAAAATATCTCACAGAGTACTGACATAGCTTCTAAGTACATAGATAGAAATCTTTGGAAAAAAAATAAAAAATAAAAGAAGCTAGCATGTCTATTGATGTAAAAAAAAAACATGACCAGAGGAGAGATGATGTGACAGGACCAGGGCGTTGTTTTCATTAACAGCCCAACGCATCATTCCACTGATTGATGCAGAAACATGCTTTATAATCTGTGTAACCCAGCCATCAAGTTATCCACCTGCTGAGCACAGGTGGCCAGGGACTGCCATTTAAGTTGAACATAATATATAATATAAGACCCCAAAAATCTATTTGAGGCATGAAAAAGAGAATTCCCCAAATACAGATGAGCCTTGTTGACATAGTAACCTTTAATCTTTGGAGATAAGCCTGTGGCGGTCTGGTTCTCCTTGCTGAAAGGGTCCATGTCTACGGAGGTCAGTGTAAGTGGCCTCGTGTCAGTCTAGGCAGGGATTAGCAGGCGTCTAGCTACCTAGCACTTAGAGGATTAGGGAGTTCAGATCAGACGTTAAGTTACATGTAAGTAGGAGTAGCCAAAAATAATGAATTCTGATGAGACAGAACCATTTCAGGTTGGTGTATCGGCTGTCCTGTATGTTTTAATGCCCTAAATAGGGTTTTTTGGACTAGAGGACCTTTTTCATAGTTCTAAGAACACCCTGTTATGTCTCCACACCACAGGAACTATCGTGTTTCTTAAATTTTGAGGGACTTTCTTAGCTTCGATTTCAGATTTGATATTCCCAGCACAAGAGGAACCGTGAGTGACTTAAGTGTAGGCCTACTGTGATTGGTAACATGAGCCAATGCAGAACTGGTAACCGCCTGTTTTAAAACCTTGTTAACCATATGAACATCCAACACAAAACATAAAACAGCTTGTCACGAAACAATGTAAAATAACACATGGACACATGGACCGACAATGAAGTCCAGAAGTTAACTCATTCATGAGCTTAGTGACCTAACTCAGTAGCAGAGAGGCTATCCCAGCAGTCTAAAGGCTAACCCAGTAGCATAACGGCTATCCCAGTAGCATAACGGCTATCCCAGTTGCATAAAGGCTATCCCAGTAGCATAAAGGCAAACCCAGTAAAACAAAGGCTAACCCAGTAGCACAAAGGCTAACTCAGTAGCATAAAGGCAAACCCAGTAGCATGCGTCAAAAAACTTGAGCTCATCTTGTGATGGGATCACACCAGCAACAACCCAGAAATCCAGCCAGCTGGGGGGGCCAATGGCTTCCATGCTCGGACCACATCCATCCTTTAGGGTTTCGTGACTGCATCTTGCATGGTTGTTTTGCTGTGGGTCAGTGGGCGGTTCAAATCCACAGAACAGCCTATTGACAATATGATGTGCATGATGCATCTGTAGGAGCTGCCAAGGTATAACAATAAATGTTATGTGTTGATTACAAATGTATCACCCACAGATGGTAATGGCATCACTTCTACACCCCTGAAGGTACGCACTCAGTTCTCTGCACTCAGTGCTTCTTTCTTTGTCATTAGTGACACAGACCTGTTCAATGGGATTACATCCTGAATCTCCTGGTCCACAACAGGAGCAAAAGTTTAGAGGTGAGCCCACTTGACTTGAGCCCCTTTTTTGTAGCTGAGCATGTTATTAGCAGTGTGCCGTTTTCTTGAACTTGAGGCGCTATGATTAAATGTGAAAGGGGCCACATCCATAACAGACGACCCATGAGGACTGATTATCCTGATAAAACCCGCAGCGTGATTTCTCTGCAGCTAATAGTACAAGATGTTAACTGGCTATTCAATTATTTGGTAAGTCTCCTGAAAAAAGGGGCAATGAAGTGCAATAAGTGGATGACCTTTTTGTGCATGACATCTAAACACAGAAGTGTATTTACATGCTAATGGCAGGGAAGATAGGCCAACACCAGAACACATGGATGGAGTAGTTATTGAAGAAAAAAAAGCCAGACCAGTTGTAATAAAAATTCTGCACAAATCCCACCACGAAACAACACAGTGAAACCACCTAAAAAAAAACAAGTGGCGATTGTTCTTTTTCTCACATGACCCTTCTTCTTCAGTATAAATCCTACTTAACGATCACCGCTGAATGTGACCACACTGCAAAATACTAAAGGCAGACTGAAAGGCTGGAACGGTCTCTGTGGAAGAGAGAAAATACAACAGAAAGTGGTGACTCCTGACACAAAGTTGCTAGGAAGTTCACTTACCACTTAAATCAAGGTCAAAAGGTCAGAAAGAGTCATCCACTCCTAGCAAACACATCTTTGGACTGGAAAGTCTAAAGCAGTCACACAGTCAGACATTCTCAACTCGAGATGCTCGAGAAGAGACAGACCTGCAAGTGTGGTTTTGGGTAGGTGCCACTTAGCTAAATGAAAATTTCACCCCAAATCCACCCCATATCATATTTTTTAACATCATTGCTGACTATCCCTCACTAGAGCCGCTCCCTGCATCTCTTTTTTGGAGCCCTTGGTCTGATGTAATTCTCCCTGCTGCATCCTGAAAAGCTGACCGCCAGCCGTTGGTCAGCAGAATCGCGCAGACTATTTCAGAGCGCCGAGCCCACGCTGGTACCACAGTACCACGGCGGGCTTCCTTCCATACACTCAGAATAAAGACTGACTCGGGCCATGTGACCGATGATGCCAGCAAGTCCTATGGAAAGCCAAGTCAGTATAATATGCACCATGCAACACTACATGTTTCTCTGCGTTACTTTCTATGTGCTGAGACAGACGTCATTTACTTTTCTCAAACAGCCCCGCCTCCCGCTGCTACACCGACAAGCTGTCGGAGCTACCATGGAGCCCACACTGTCAACAACTGCACCCCCTCAAGAAAGATTATACATTATAAGCAAATTTCAGAGAGAAACACACTGAAAGGTCTAAATATGCGCTTGAAGGACTTATCCAGGAAGTAATGTGTTAGAAACGTATATCTCCTTCCAACATCTCCAGGTAACTAGCATCACTATTACACAATGTTGAACCTCTAAATCCACTAAACCAGTCAGGCTACGAGGGACATCTCAAGTGATTGCTTGACAGTCTATGGAGTATAGCCGAAGGGTCAATTAAGTTTGAAACATTAAACTAACTTGAAGAAATAGACCAAACTTTAAACCCGTAAATCCTCTCTTTGAATATATACTATCCATCTTGTGCAGAAACCCTGCACTGCAGTGTTATTGTCTCAATTATGGGGGTCTCTTTTTATGAAGGAAGAGGAGTCGGAGCCCACCACACCTCACACCTCAACATGGGACCTTATATCCGCTACAACAAAATAATAACCCATGGGCTGTGTTCCATGCATGGCACCATTCATTTTAGGAGTTTCAGACTAAGGCGAGGAGCACCGGACTGAACCACACACACCACTCCACTTACAAACTCCTCTATCCCAACGAAGGCCAGGCTCTGAGGCGGGACGAATGAGGGATCCAGTGGGAGCAACCACCCCCTCAGGAATTCTCACACCCGCTTAATAAACATGTCTCTCTCTTGTGGGCTCTGAGCAGGGTTCTGTTTAACTCACAGTTATGCGCTAATCAGAGCTGTCTTCTCAAGCAACATGTTGCGTGTCTCTTTAGGTGAAAGGAGAGTCCAGGTTCAGGGTGGGGTCACCCAGCCTCCTATTACCCTGCGCGTAGCTGCATAACAACACCTTAAAATCAACTTGTTTGACCTTTTAGGAATTACCTAGAAGTTTGATGGCGATTCAGCTCAACTCAAACTAAGCGACCCCCTGCACACAATGCTCAAGAGTCCCTTAATTACATACCAAGAATATGGTGGAAGCATCTTGGAAGATCCTATTCATTTTCTAGTCTTGCAGACCAGGATCAGCCTGTCCTAAATGGAGGATTAAGACTGACTAGTGCTCTTAGAGAGACCAACAGAGCCAACCTTGTATGGTGAGCTCACTGTGGCTGATCACAGATCAGCCACATCAACATCTCATTCTTACCCTGTCCATGAGAGTTCAATGTTGTGTCTGGTATGGCTGGTTTCCTGAAGAAGTGCATTGTGGAGCCTGTAGGCTACAGTATAGGACCATTGAGGCAGTCTGAGTGATGTACCAAACACTCGCTGCAAGATTGGGCAAAAAGCAACCTCCAGGTTTCAAATCAATTAGCGCAGCCCGCATGTCCAAAAGACAGCGTGCCTTCAGACGGGAGTCTGAGTGTCACCCCAAACCACAACACATGACATCATTCTAATCTGCAAACTGCACTGCTGGCTCAACTGTATTTGTTCTCTCTCTCAGTAAACCATGCAGAGAGAGAGAGAAAGAGACAGAGAGACTGGAGCAACGGACAAAATGAGAAACATACTAAAGAGACATAAATGGAGACAAGAAATTTGCCCGCGAAGCGTTGGGTTTGCCTGGAGCTGAAACTGTGCCGGACCCAATTGGGAGCAGCCAGACACTGTCACAATTACTGCGCCCGGCCGCAGACTCTCTTAAAAATACCTCTGTAGGGTTTGCAAGTGGCCAGCCAAGTCTCACCAGCAGTAATACAGTAGCAGTTGATCCTCGGGCAGATCTGGGTGGGAGGGGAGGAAGCGAAAGTAGCTGTGGAGACTTACTACTGGATATCCCCCAGAGGGGCCTTTATAACAGCTACCAGGTCTGCTTCCTGGCATACTACAGTACAGGAAGGTGTGAGTGTTGTGGAAGGAGAACGGGAGGCAGGGGAACCATTGTCAGGGGTTGACTTGGCGTAGCTGCTCAGGAAATCTCTAATGGGATTTCATATCACATTATATAAAACGTAAAAAACAATAACAAAAAGGCAAATGTGGATGTTTGTGCGTAAGAGAAATGCAGAGGCCTCTGTTACAAATACATGCTGTAACAATCCAATGACATATTCTCAGCTAAATGTTCTCTGCTCTCCATCTCCCACTCTGGCCTCTTCTCTAACCTACCAAAATAAAGCATGCATTCACAGTATATATAGCAACTAAACAAAAGGACTGAAAGTAAACAGGCTTCCCGCTCGCATATTTTTTGATCCATCAGAGTGACAACATGGTGCAATTTGTGCTTGCTTTGCATGTGAAGACGTTTGTACACACCAGTCTGCAGCTGGAAGTTATTGGGATATTAAAAAAAAGAAATGCCATAACAGAGTAGGAGGCATGTAAAGGAGACATAGAGAGAATGCTAAACAGGAGCCTGTGAGCAGCCAAGTGTCTGGGGTGGCTCACCAGGGCCGGATCCAGTTCTTCATTCTGTATCGCCTCGTTCTTGATGAGAGCCACGCGCTGAGCGAAGCGACACGTCGAGATGGACTCCTGCAGGACCGTTTCAAAGAGAGGTTTCAATGAGGGACAAAATCACTCCTGATGAACAAACCTGGTACATTTACTGAAAGTGAATGGGACACAACAAAGATGACCACATGTAATAATGTCGAGCTATACTTTCTTTACAAGGCTCAGCGTTTCATTCATTTCTACGAAGCAGAACATACCACTTTTTTTTCACTCTGGGATTCTCATAGAAGTTGAATATTTTGTTACGTTTTAAAAACATAAAATATGTTATGTAGCCGGGAGAGGAGGGTTATATTCCCAAATAATCCTCTGAGATGTAAATACTACATTTATTTTATTTTTTAATTTTTAAACATATGTCTTCTTGTAGCTGGGATAGGCTCCAGCGCCCCCGCGACCCTAATGAGGATAAGCGGTATTGAAAATGGATGGATGGATGGATGGATGTCTTCTTGTGAATATAATCCAATTAATCATATTTCCACACACTGTATGTATATTGTATAAACACACACACACACACATATATATATATATATGAAATTCAGCCTAAATCCAGGCTGTATATATATATACACAGCCTAGATTTAGGCTGAATGCATTGACCAGAAATTACATTAAATCTAGGCTATATATATATATATATATATATATATATATATATATATATACATGAAATGCAAAGTGAAGCATTGTGGTTCCTTGACAAAAAATAAACCAAAACACTGGGTTTTTCTCGTGACTTTTAGAGCTTTAATCTTTGAAGTACCCTGAATAGTACCCCCTTCCTTCGCTCTGTATTTTCATATTTCACTCAATAACCTTGTTTTTCCTCATTATTTTTGTCAATCTACTGTCTGAATGTGGCCTTACATCCAGGTTCCTCTTGTCCACTGCCACTGTGGCGATCATGGTAGTCATGCAGTTGCCCCCCAGGCTGTCCCTCAGCACAGAGGTCAACATGGAGTTCCTGTAGGGGATGTGGGAGCGGCTCTTCTCTGACAAAGCTATGATCACCTGAAGAAAAGAGGACGGGACAGGGACGATTTGTAAATGCAGGGTTACTCCATCCATTGCTGTTAGGTTTTTATGGTAGCTGCCAGTTAATCAATATCAAATGTCTCACATAAGATGAATTATAATGAGACGTATGGCAATCAATTAGCCTTAATCTGCTAAAGAAATGCGGAAAGCATTAAACTAAAAATAGTAAAATAAGCTATTTTTACTTAATAAGTTAAATGTATGCCAAAATGCAATTCAGTATTTATACAAAACATATTTTGAATACGGGCTGCACGGTGGTGTAGTGGCTAGCACAGCAAGAGGAGTTTGCATGTTCTCCCCGTGTCAGCGTGAGTTCCCTCCGGGTTCTCCAGCTTCCTCCCACAGTCCAAAGACATGCAGCTCGCGTGAATTGGACTCTAAATGGTCTGTATGTGAGCGTGAATGGTCATCTGTCTCTATATGAGCCCTGTGATGGACTGGCGACCTTTTCCAGGTGAACCCCGCCTACGCCGAATGTCAGCTGGGATCGGCTACCCTAAATAGGATAAGCGGTTCGGATAATGTAATGTAATATTTTGAATACTAAACTGTTTTGCACAACATATTATTCCAAATGAATAGACGGCGTCTCAGAAGAGGCTACCTGCTCCAAGTAGTGGAGGGAGAGGTTGATGTACTTGGCCTCAGTGAGCAGCTGCCCGTTCAGGCCGGTCTTGCTAACTCGATCCGACCCAGCCAGGTCCACCAGGTGGAGCTTGGAGCGCCGCAGGGTGGCCGAGCCCGGCTCACGTCTGCACATGTGCACGGTGAAAATACAGTGGGACCGCGTGGATGCCTGATTCATCGGAGTCTGGGGAAAGACGGAACATTATGAAAATGATGCAAATTTCTGCGTGACTATTTTCAATCCTTAATTGGTAACCATGGTGGACACCAAACAGAAACAAAGAAAAAAGGAATTGTATTCTTCATCTGCCCTACTTTCCATATTCAAACAACAAAAAACACGTTTCCTTTGAATCTTGTTTTTCTTTTCTTTTTTCTTGCTCCCCGCTGGTTTGAAGATCAAAGCCCCGCCATGTGTAACCCAAGAGCAGTACACACATGGTGGCAGCTTCACAAAAGCTGAGGTTGCTTTTCAGATGGTCACTGGAACAGCAGAAGTCAGGTTGAGACAGAAATAGAGTGGGAGTCACTCTGCACAAACAAGCTTTATTAACCAGAGGAGGAAGGTTACTCATGGGGTCCTCAGTGAGAGGGTAAACAGAGGAAATGGATATTCACTGACATAGTGCTGATCATTGACTTATTTCTGTCTGCTTGTGTGCAGCCTGGACACATGATGGTGGATTAAAATGACAGATTTTCATTTGAACAAAGGGGGTTGTCTGGCCGACTTTGTTTTTTTCTCTCTGCTCGAAAAACATCATCCTAGACATACCAGAGCGTTCATTCTAAAAAAGGGTGCTTGTTGTTGGCGTAAATGTGCCAACACCTGCCTGTTAAGGTTGTGACAGCTCTCGTCAGATCTTTCACTATCTTAACCCACCGCTGTCAGCTCTTTCCTCAGTCCAAATTCCCTTCACTCTGCACAAGTGTGCTCCTCAGGGTGTCCCTTGAAGTAATATGAAACATCCCTTAGATGCTGACAAGGGATCACATACCTAATAGGATTGAATAAAAGGTCAAAGGTAAGGATCGAAAGGCTCTGCTGCAGAATCTGAAGAACAATTAACCAACCAAGTGTTGGTAAAACCTTGAGCAGTTAACCTGACCAGCCAGACGTGTTTTGGTTATTGGCCTTTCAAAAAACTATGTTTTAGGTGGTAGGATGATCCGTCAAGCAAACTTTAGCTGAAGTCAGTCTGGAGAAGAGCGAAAACAAGGGTCTCCGTGCACTAACCTCAAACCTCATCCAGAGTCCGCTGATCCTTCTGCCCCTGAGTCTAAAACTGAGGCCCAACAGTGAGGACCAGCTCCGGGTGTTTGCTACCCTACTGACGGTGAATCACACGCTCCAGAAACCTGAACCAGAAGGAGCTGGTCTACCACATTAGGAGACTCGTAAACCAACCGATGGAGGGGCTCCCTATCACTGAGGGCTTCTGGCCGGATGTGAAGAGCACCAAGAAAGAGGCAACGCTGTGGTGGAAGCGCACATCAAAGACTTATTAACTTGGACTTTATTACATTCGTCATATTTAGGAGCAGTGCGCTGCTGTAAAGCGCCCGGGGAGCAACTGGGGGTTCAGTGTCTTGCTCAAGGACACTTTGACATGCGAACTGTGGGGAGAGCAGGGATCGAACCGGTCGTGCTCCGGCTGCCTTCTTTCTAATCGTACTCATCCCATAAAGCAGCACACCAGCAGCTGCAGTTAGAGGAAGTGTGCAGCAATGCAGCAAAGTCCACTGAGAGAAGTCTATGAGGCCTCACGGGGGCTCACGGTTAACACTGTGGCCACAAGGTCAGCGTCACACCAACCTTGGCACTTGTTGCTATGTGCGTCGGCATTGGATTTACTCCGGGTGCTCCGGTTTCCACCCCCGCTCTGAATTTGGACAGTAAAAATGTGTAATTGTATTTTTGATGTCTGAAGCACTCTGAGTGATAAGCCCATAGATTG
Organism: Cyclopterus lumpus; assembly: GCF_009769545.1. Taxonomy (NCBI): domain Eukaryota; kingdom Metazoa; phylum Chordata; class Actinopteri; order Perciformes; family Cyclopteridae; genus Cyclopterus; species Cyclopterus lumpus. The sequence continues at coordinate 3,800,498 of NC_046987.1, forward strand.
TATATAAGAAGTGGACGTAGTCATCATGACAGCTTTTTGGCCGTCGCCATCTTGTTTTTTTGCAACCCGGAAGTGGCCATATTTAGACTGCCGACGAGTGACGTAGAGATGCCGTGTACTGCGTTGGTAGTGTTGGTAAACTGTCAATCCTTTGGTAGCCCCGTCATACACTGCTTTGTGGTCTGTTTACTCTACATGGACCAGCGTTAACTAAAAGGCGGAGTCACCCCCTGCTGGCCATTAGATAGAATGCAGGTTTAAGACACTTCCGCTTTGGCTTCACTTTTCAGAACCGGAGGTTTACGCCGGAATAAGACAGATTAGTTCAGTATTTCTCAAACGGGGGTAAAATGGAGTACTGCAGGAGGAACGTGACCATTTTTTTAATGTTAATTTAAAAGAACATCAGTCGTACATAATTCCTAAATTAACTATACTAGAAATAGGTTCAATATAAATGTAAATGTATGTTCAAGAAACCACATTTTATATTCAATGTGATACCTGTTTTCATTGCAGTTGTTAGCTGCCGTAAACTGTCCCAACAAAAGCAACAAAACACGTTCACAACAATGTTTTTCTGCTGATCAGGGGTTGCTTGCCTGAAAATAGAGGAGTGGCGCTGTCAAACAGTATTGAATTCTACTGCATTTCTATTATTGTGTTCACCCGATATACTGTATATATATATATATATATATATATATATATATATATATATATATATATATATATATATATATATATATATATATATATATATATATAAATAGCAGAAACCACCTGTATTGTTGAACACAATACAGTTCAACAGTACCACTAACTTTATCCTCTAAAATGATCATTTAATTGACCTCTTTTTCAACAAAAGCTTAACAATATAACCCTCATGGTGGTGGGATTCTTTGCAGGGCTGCCGTGTTGGGCTGCATTCATTTCAGCTATGTGTGACATATGCAATAAGTGACTGTCCTACAGTGGAAATTGATAGCAGCACTCATGGATGACAGTTCAAAGTATTAAAAATGCACTGGCAGCAGTCCATAGATAAGAAGTGACTGTTGGCTCTAATCTCTGAGCGTCATTGTGTCCTTCCTGAAAGTCCGGGTGAGCGCAACTATAAGTTAATTTTGATATCACCAGATATTATATAAACATATAAACGTCCCAGAAAAACTCAACAGTTTAAAATAGTGCAGACGAGCGCAGTATGTATATTTAAATGGTTACAAACTGTGTGTTCATGTCTACAGAGAGAAAAGTGTCCACACAGGGACATTTAGGTTTGGCTAAGCTGTGAGAAAGAATAACAGCAGGACCATTCAACCTTGTTGGAGTCACTTCCTGTATTCTCCGATGTTCTCAATTGACCGCATGTTGATCTTACACGCACCACATGCTGACTACACACACACGGGGCTGCAGTGGGTCAGCATAAAGGGCCAATGTGGTGCCACGAACCCTGAAACGCTAAGAGATTGATGATTCAAAAGATTAAAAGTGAAGTGTTTCATTCAGAACACCTGCTATGCACCGTACAAGTTCAGCAGGCAGTTGGGATGTAGACAGCGGAAAGGATCCAGGCCCACATGTGAAAACAGGGACGCAGAGAAGAGAAAGAAAGAAAAGAAAATGCAGCAGATGAGAGGAACTGTTTCCTGCTAAGGTTAAAAGAAGGGTGAGGAGTTTAGAAGGTGTACTTTATTTCCTGTCCAATAAAAGTGGAGAGGGGATTGCCAAGTCTCAGAGCGACTGAACTCATGGTCTGCCGAGTGCAGCTTCAACGGATGTGTCATCTTTTATTCACATGGCTTGGAGCAAGAGAAGGCGAAAGAAAAGCACAAGTGTTAACTTCATTCGACGTCTATGAGGAGCAAGGGCTTCTGGGAGGACTCTTTGTTGACGGTTCTTTGTTTGCTTGGGTCTCCCAGAGAGGACGAGTTCACCAAAGTGTCCGTGTGGGTGGACTGTAGTGAACTGAGAGACGCCTCGAATGCCTGATCAACAGACAAATGAAACATCCGAGAATGTGTTTCCACTGAATTATACCCCCAGGTGTTACAACAGTGGACACTAGCAGTGTGTCCTCAAGGTGGACGAAGAACAAATTGAGTTATTGTTCTGGTAAAAACGTACGTGACTGTACGACCTCCTAAACCCATTTCCGTGTTCCGGAGAAATTCCATCTTTGATCCCATAACTATGTCCTTTGGATTGGTTTTGCTCCAGCCACATCAAGAACTGACTTTGGAATACTCGTTAGAAACGCAAACGCAAGTATCTGATTGAAGCCCGACCGGGCAGTTCACTTTTACTGTCTGTTATTTACTTACAAACTAGCAACAAGAGTAAACAAGGTGAGATCAGCCCTTTGCTGCAAAGCAAGAGCTGACCCACCACACGTCTTATTGGCCTGGGGAGTCTGGGTGTCTGAGTGAAGAAAAGACCCACGCAACATAAACAGAAATTATAGAGAAAATGCTTGGTTTTACTGGGGGGGCGACGTGGTAAAAGGGACCACAGGGGACCAACATCATATTTTAGAAGGGTCTTAAGGTAGCTTTTAGAATTTGTGGACAAAAAAAACAAAACATTTGTCACTTATCCTGGGTGTGGTCAGGTATTTTGTGCATACCGACTACAATCCTTACTACTAACATTGCATGTATGGTCAGTGGAGAAAACAAGAGCCTAGACGAGACCTTCAACAAGAAGACTGTCGCAGGAGCAGAGCTTTGTCTTGCTCTGCTCACCGATACCCAGAACCAGGACTGAGGGGAGCAGGCTTCTCTACGTGTTCTAAAGGGACTCTGGTGCACTGGAACCTTCTGTCCACAGGGACCATCACAATCCACACAGACGTTGCTGCTCAGATGTATTCCTACAGTTACTAAAGCAATTGGAAAACCAGCTTGTGTTTCAAGGCTCCCTCATTTACCTTCTAACAATCGATCTTTGATATTTGATATGTTAAAGTATGCTTTGATTTCCTATTTTGAGATTAATTGTAACAATGTGAGTGATATTAATGAATGAATATGTCCTTGGCTACTTTGTAGCTAGTTAACTGTTTGTGTGCAGTCTATTTGTGTCGTTTGTATTTTGTGTATGACCACCTGAAGGGGATTGTCCTAAATAAATATATGCGCATTAATAGATAGAATTAAAGTCCCATCATACTGTTAGTGGAGTACCCCGATGGAAGCATGTGTCTCCCTCTCTCTCACCTCTGCAATCATGCGGTTGGTGTCACCCAGGAAGAGCAGGTTCAGAGCCTCCTCCTCATTGGCTGACTGCTGTAGGGACAGGTTCCTCAGATGGATGTTCTGGTCGGGATCTTCCATGATCAGTACCTTTCTGGGAAACAAAAGAAACCTTCTTGAAGGGAATTACATGTATAATACATCTACTGGAAAACATGAAAAATGACAAAGCAGGACAAATCCAGGCCAAACACAAATAATCCCAACACTGAAGTAATTATGAGAAACCAATTATGTCAGTTATGTCATCTATTTCTCTTCCATCGCCTTGGCCTTGCTCTAAATCCAAACAAACCACATCTGCGACCCAGTTTTGACACATTATCTTTGACAGCAGAAAGGCACTAACAGGTGATTGATTGTGGCCCACATCAAGCCCCCTGAAACCCAGTGTGCTGGGACAGATGGGGCTGAAAGGACTCCTCAGACCACATCATTTCCATCACGCCAGCAAGCGTGTGACAGTATGACTACTGGATTGAGACGTCAAAGAGGGTAGAATGACTGGAGAACACATGTGGACATTTATCTTAACATGTGCAGGTAATTGATGTTGTTTGATAAAACAGTATTAATCTAAATGTGATTAGAGGCCTGTGCTTTGGCAGCCCCACAAACTCAAAGACGTTTATGATTATTGTATTTCACTCAAAGGTAATGACTGTGGAGCATTCGGTGGGTGAGATGCTGAATGCATGATGGGAATAATGCACAAATGGAGACGAGATGAAGTCAAACAGGAACACAAATGAGTCCAAGTATGTGAGAAAGACGAGAAGGGGCGGGCAGGGAAGGACAAGGAGAGAGACATTCGTCACTGCCACAGCTTCTTCTTGAATCAGCAAGTGTGGCCACAGCATGGTTAACTGTCTATTTCCAGAAGACTGTGATTTGTGGCTATCTGGACCTTAAGCTGGATCCTGTGCGAAAGGAGGGAAGAAACTTAAATGGAACTGGGACAAGAAAATACAAGACCGTAAAAAAAACAGTAAACAGTAAAATGATGTACTGGGACGATGTTGTGCCTGGAGGACTAACGTCTCATTGGAAATGAGTAACTATTGAGTTTGACATTTAAAAAAAGAAGAAGGAAAATCATACACAGACAAACCTCCAGAGAAATGGAATTCATAATCAAAAAGAAAGATGGACACGAGCAAGTAAAAATGTAAAAAATGTAAATAGGAATCAGACCAGCTGCAGCAGCAACAAGCTAAGAGAGGTTATTTCTCCACATGAGCCTTCTGCTCTCCACTCCAGTGGCGGAGTCTGCCACCAGGTCAGACCGCATCCATTGCTGTCTCACAGTCTCATTATGTCCGTTGGCAGTTGGTAGTGAGGTGGTAAATACTTGAGTCTCCGTATGTCACCGCATCACGACTCTAGGCCAGGCTGACAAACAGCTAAACCCACAATGTTTAGGAGCATGATGGAGCCAGGGGTGACGGCTCTTTGCAGCTTTTAAAAAAGCATATCTATCACTCCACAAGGTTAAATATAAGACTCTAATTGTTTGGACTTTTGAAAAACCACCAGCATAGTAAAAGTTACAGTATTGAAAAGAACACTGACGGTAGGTCCTCCAGTCGAGATGCTTCATGTCGGGAATCCAGAAGGTCATATCCCATCTCGTTGTAGATCTCCAAGTAGGAAATGTGTGTGGTGTAAACCATACTGCTGTCCTGTGGAGCATAAAATACTGAATGTTAAATTGCACTGGGTGCATACAGAGGGAAATCTTAGTGTTTTTGACATTTGGCAGAAGCAGATGTTTAAAATGTAGATGCTTTGCAGCACAGGGAAAATAAGGATGGCTGAGAGAGACAGTAGGGTATTTTTTTTTGCATGTTTCTTGTAGTTATCAGTAGCTTGGTTTCCATTAAATTGTCAAATACATTTCTTTCAAACTTGTGAAATGTCGGAAAAAAAACTCAATGCGAATTCTAGACACGGTTAAATGGCCTGGTTTGGAGCCAATGCACTGGGCTACAGTGAAGTTTGGTCAGACGTTGACGCATCGCTGCGACCCGCCAGTAAACGAAGCAGAAGAGGTTGGAACTGGAAGTCCGCTTTGTCATCCATCTCATCTACGATAGAACACTAGAGGTCCTCATGAATATATCTCAATTGGTAATTGTCATTTCATGACAGCTAGTATTGGCCGGGTTCCACGTTGACTCAGAGACGGAGACCAGCATTTGATAACATCCGAGAAGACGGCGACACCAGAAACAGCCGAGTCATGGCAATTAAATTCTGCGAAATTAAAAAAGTCAGAAATCAATCGGCAAAGGTGTTTCCATATCAAATTTAGAGCGTCAACTTGACAAAGGTTTTTTTTTAAAAAACACCTCAAGCGATGCAACCCCCAATGTTGCCGTTTCCGTACAGGGTTTGTAATGCAATGCTTCAAAATGTGGACTAAAAATGTTTGAACAAAGAAAATAAAACAGTTTGTTGCCGTATTGTTCCAGTGACATCGATTTCCTGAATGATTTGTGCTGACCTGGGAGACGCGTTGGAACAGGTAGGAGAGGGTGCGGGGAATAATGCCTCGGTCGCTGAAGCGCTCGGCCCCTCCTGTGATGGTGAAGGTCTTCCCACTGCCGGTCTGGCCATAGGCGAATATGGTGCCATTATACCCAGCCAACACACTGTATGCGCACACACACACCCCCACACACACACACACACTTAATACACAATTTCTTGAACATTGATTTCTGCCACAAAGTATTTCTGATCTTTTAAAGATTTTTTTGGGGGACATTTTGCTGGCTGGAATCAAACGCTGGAACCATTCCGCTACCAAGGCGCTCCTTCCACATCCAATTTGTTCCATAGGTGGCTGGACAAGGACATTTTACAAGTATAGTAGATATTATTGTACCATTGGAAGATTATATTACTGTACGTCCACAAGAACATAAGAACAGATGAGCTGTAATAAACACTGATTACTGCTGAACTGTAGAAGGATGAGTATATATGCAACCCAACAACAACATGTGCCAGAAGATGACTGATTGCTAAGAGTAGAAAGTAGAGAAATGTTTTCTTTAGAAATAGTCACATCTTGATCTGCGAGTGTGCGAGCGACAGTCCAGAATATCCCCGAGCAGACACCAAAGGTTTGATCCAATTAAATCTGACACTTTAAATCCACAGGAAAGGATGGCAGCGACTGGGGGAACTGCCATGGAGACAGACATCTGCCGGTGAGGGAGGAATGTCTCCGAGTATGAGCGAAGGAAAAAAGGCCCAAAACCCCACTCAACGAGACAGGGCCTGGTACATTTTGGTTTGGCACTGAACTGCCCCCTTCTGCACGTGCACAGGGCCATGGAAACCAATGGTATCGAGCTGCTTTAAATGAAAGAACGCACAAAATAGTGCTGCTCAAATGAGGGAGGATACATTTGCTTTGATAAAATCAAAATAAAACTTCTGTTCTATCGTCTTGGAAATAAACTATGAAGAACTAGCCAAATGACGTACAGGCTTGGATCAACGGTGTGCTCACTAACCTGCCAATTGCAAGGAAAAGGATATCTTGACACTATATTTTTCAAGATGAATTTTAAACAAATCTAAGCCTCTCGCTTATTCTAATGGATTTGCCAACCCAGTATTGGAGCAGTCAGTGTGTGGGTTTCCCTTCCTGTGCACCGTACACTTCCACACCCTGCCTGAGACTGGTGAGGGGAACAAACTGCATGTCAGTTTATATAAAACACAGTGTCCACTTATGAGTTGTTGGACGGCCGTAGAGCGTCCATTTAATCTTAGCGTGAGTCATGGCCAGTGATTGGCAGCGGGGAGAAAAGACACCGGCTCTGTGTTTAGTGTAATGTCACCGCTAATGATGTGGCCTCGGCCCTGCCGCTGAGGCTTGGGCGTTCCCCAACGCTTCTTCCTGTTTACACCTCAGCTCTCCTGGAGATTGGCAACTCGTCGCACAGAAGATCCGTCTTCTTCCCGTTCCTTTTGTCCAATCTTTTGAGGTGGCCGGGCTCGAGGATTAAACTGAACGAAGCCCGGTTCCTCTTTGAACTTTGGGCTACAGGTTTCACGGTTTCAAATTGGATTACAGCACTGATCGAGGGTTCGCCCTGCCAGCCCGACATCATTACGGTGGCTCTTCCTCTACTGGAGCTATTAATGCTGGTTTGCTTTTGAACTACCGTGTTGGGGCTGAAATGACTGGTTTGGGTTACACCACAGCGGAGACAGACTAGTGTGCGAGTGATTGGGTTGGAGCTTTTGGCTAAACTTGATGTGGGCCCAAGTATGACAGCACCGACCCAAACAACGGCCTGACAGTTATTGCTAGTTGAGAGTTTTAGTGCCGTGATTCAAACCGACCAAACCTGAATGAAGGTCTCAAGACGACGGGGGCTCTGGGACAAACGCTCTGTCACTTCAAATTTGATTCCGTTTGCAATTCCTGCAGCCAGACGTACTTCTGGAACAGGGGCCATATCAATATCAACATAAGCTTCACGAGTTATCAGCACACCAACTGGGCCTCATGTAGCTTGGGTCACGTCGGTCGCCAGAGAAAGTTCCTTTCAGAATCTCTGTCAATACTAGGAGACAAGTCTTGGCCTTTTCCTGTGATTGTGTTCAAAGGCACACGGGGGCCGAGATGGCTGAATTAGTCACTGTGGTGAGACTGGATTTAAAAAGGTTAAAACTCTGTGGAATTCAGAACATCCAGTGTGTGAGCGGGCATCCTGCAGAAGGGGCCGAGCAACCGACAGTGGACTTAGAAATGTCTGATTGGAGAGACAGATAGGTCATGGCTAGACAGGATGACTGTCCTCTCGGCTGAGGACGCTATTGTCTTATTAACGGCGAAAAGACACCGAGCTCAAGTTGATGCGGCAAGACAGACATGGTTGTGACTGAAGCTTTTTCACCTGATGTGTACCATCTGCCACAACAAAGGGGGGACTGTTAAAGGGTTGGCTGGGGAGGGCAACCCAATACCAGAGTCTGTGAACCCTGTGTGAGTCAGGTCAAATACATCCGAGTCCTTAGTCAGCCAATCCAGACGTCTCGCCATGTTGTTTATGCGTCTTCTAATAGCAAAGGTAACGCAAAGCACTTGTGAGGTCCCATAAATAGCCCCTATTGTGACTAAGAAGCCCGGCAGGAATGCACGTGGTGGGGCTAAATGGAGCCAAGATGATGTTCACATAACAACCACAACAGCCAACCAGCAAACATTTGTTTAAAGGAAATTCCAATTTAAATTCCTCTCCTCTTGGCTGCCGTCTCTTTTCTGAAGTCAGTCCTGATTTAAGAGGCGAGGAGTGAAGTGACGCCTGGAAGAGTCTCCCTTTGTTAAGATGGAGGGGAAACATGTGGAGAGGCATCTCAGGAGGTGAAGGAGCAACAATTCTGCTAATTGGAAGATGGAAGAACGGAAATGTAAATGGAAAACACGTTGTGTTGTGTATATTTTATGATAGAAGGGATAAAAACATGTTTTTAAAGGTTGGGGAGTTCAATTTAGTTTTTTGGCAAGACGAAATGTCGTCTTCAACAACTGCGTGCCGACTGCGTGCATTCATCGCAGCTCGTTTTTGAGTTTGTCTGAAGTGGGTTTTTGAGACGCCTTACAGCCCTTTTGGCGTCGTGCCAGAAATGCACGCCCCCTGACCGCGGTTAGGGTTCAGTGTGTGAAAGCCAATCCCGGATTAACTCTCATTTCTTAACAAATTGTGCCCGCTTGGTGGTTAGCCTCGCTTATATCTGTGTTGGACATTTTTGTAGCTTTCCCTTTCCTGGTCGCTACATATATATATATATATATATATATATATATATTTTTTTTTTTTAAAGGTTGACGGCCAGAAACGTGCCGAACACGTAAAAAATAAGGAGGAGATCCAGGCTGAAGGCGGGGTTTTCTCATTCTGCATTTTACTCACAGTCGACCAGAAATATTAGGCACGTTAGTATCTAAAATAGATTTTGATTGTGATGATCTTGAGGGCCAGAGCTTCCTGCAGGTTGCTCTAATGAATGTGATCCTCAAAATGAGCGAGCAGCTACAACGCGGCTCTGTGTTGTGGCTTGGAAATGTTCTCACACTCACGATGGCACAGTGTGCCATCTCGCCCGCCAGCTCGGCCCACTTAGTGGTTTAAGTAGGCAAAGCACGCCAAAAATCACAGACACCCTCCATTTCACCTTAAAAGAAAGCTGAGCTTTACTGACTTCCTGTCAACAGGGACGCTCAGAGCCTGTGTGGCCCTGAACTCAGCACGGGGAGCCGAGCGCTGCTGGGCACAGGTGGGCAGGGATTTGTGAATGGGATAGCCTAAAGGGACGTGGTTTGAAGGCTTGACGAAGGGTTTAAAAGACATGGACCTTCCCAAATGTACGTGGCATTAATACAAACGTGTATTTACAATTGTCATTTAGAGAAGTACATTAGGATTTTACCTGTCTGCAACTGGTTTGGCGATGTTTTCAAATATCTCTTCTTGTTTGACAGCTTGATCAAACACCTTCAGGAACCTGGACACAAGTGAGGAGCACAGACGAGGTCAGAACATTGTTTACGAGCATAGTTCACGCTGATGGTTTATCTCACACACAGCCGAGGCTCAACAGAATCACCCACAGCAGCCCTGGATACACACTTTCATTTCATTTCCCGTGTGGATGAGGAGGAGTTCGGTCACTCCGTCCTCTAGAGACGCCTCAGCCCGTCACGTTTCTTATCCCACAGAAAGATGAGAGCGATGTGAGAGGAGTCCGCCCAGATTTCCAAATGTGGAAATTGTATTTCTGTAAGGGCACGAGGGAACCTCCGCAGGCTATTATCAGACTCTGTGGTGTCCGCTGCCGACTGACTCCCCAACTGTGAATTTAGGGCTTGGAAGTGTGGCACGGGCCCTGCAGTGCATAAGGCTGCAGCTTTCCCCACCGGCGTCAAACAGATGTTCTGGCTCTGCACCACTCTTGTGCAACTTTCTGCTGGGCAGCTCACCTTCCTCCATGTTGTATGGTATCTTTATATCATGAACTACACAGGTACTGTACTCCTACAGTAGTCTTTAGCTCATTTTAATGGTCATCTACAAGATGTTGCCCCAATGGGTGGCCGTTGTTTCGGTGTTCTGCACCCACTTAAGATTGAATTTAATCACAGTTTATCCGCACTGTATACATGCAGTTATATATCTTAGTGCTCTAATTTCTATTTCCATGAAGAAAACTGCTTCTTTTACGTAGAAGACGAAACGGATCAGTTTAGTCACAGACAAAAAGAAAGAGAACCTGTGAAAGGTATTTATTTGGACCAAATGAGTCGGCCGGCGTGGGAAATGAAGCGTGAATACAATCGGCAGATAAAACACAGGCTTCACAGATACGAATACATCTCCACCTGAACTTGTAGCACTCCCTCTTGTTGTTCACAAAGCCCTCAGCCACGTCCCTGGGCACCAGGAACTCCAAGGAAGCACCGGCCGGCTCATCGTTGTCCACAGAGTACACCTGAGGGAGCCAGAGACAACAGCAGTCAGTCCTCCAGTGGGACGAGGCCTCCGGGCTACTGGACATCACCGCAGGGCAAGAGAGCGGGCTAACTTACACAATATGTGGACATTATTTTACAGCCATAGGCACTCAGTTACCCTTTTGAAAACAGTTGTCTCCTATATGTTCTAAGACTGTTATGGTATGCGGTATCATGCCAACTTAAACACAAGAACAATGCATCACGTTAGGTCTAAAATACAAGTCTGGACACTTGTGGTTCGGATAATGAGAGCCCCGAAATGAAAGAGCTGGAGCTCATGAAGCATGTGTCCAGTGGAAAGCAGAAGGCCGAAACCAGCAATCGTGACCATGTACCGGGTAATATCACCTCCGCTCAGCGTCGCCCGGGGGAGAGGAGGAAAGCTGTGGAACATTAAACCGATATAGATAGACATTCAAAGAGAGGGCCGTCCGGGTCGATCCAAACCCCCGCAGCCCTCAGCATATGTTCTGGCACATGTTTCGGGGTTGGACACCGATGCAATTACAAGGTCCCCAGGGGGTTTGGGGAATAAAAGATAAGGCCTAATATAATTGGATTGTTTTTCACCGTCAACTCTAGCAGCGTCACCTCCTCCTGACCACCGCTGCTCTGCTAGGAAACCTTTATAACATTTTTTTGTTTTTTAAGCCCCCAAGGAGGTAGCTGTGCCCATTTCGTTTTCGCTGGATATTATCAAGCTCAGACTAAAGTGCCACAGAAAGTAATTTGATCATTTCTTCCATAAGCTGTCGCGCACAGACAATAAACTGGGTGTTTGGGTGATTGGTGAGAGTGCTGCCAGGTATGTTTGTCATTGATATTACTTTTGTGTACATGTGTATCCAATATAAAGGCCACTGATAAAAGGTGAACATTACATACACGTGTGTGAAAAAAAACAACAACAAAAAAACACCAGTTGGTTGATATTATTGTAAAAGCTTGCCACGGTACATTTAAAACATTTTTGATTCCGGCCCAGTATGAGTATGATGCAGTTTAAGGAATTCAAATTTATTGTGGATCTAATGTTGTAAAAAAAATAAATAAATAAATAAAAAAAGGCATCTCCCAGAAATAAAATAAAAGAATAAACAAAGACAACTTGTGGCCAAAGGAGGTCACAAGTAAACATACTGAACATCGGCAGCAACAACAACAACAAAACTAGAGTCTTCGATTCAACACTTTGGAAATTTGTATAAGCCCCAAAAAGACCCATTTAGCAAAGGTCTATAAAATATATGGTCACTTTACATCGTTTCTGGTTGTTTTTTTTAACTACACGTTGCCATATGTTGGCGTGTCATAGCAAGAAGAAGTCATTAAAAACACGAATCGCATCCCGTGCAGGTGCGCCAGCCCCAGAGCCCTGGTGCTGTATGCATAGTCCAATATTTATGACCTGAATGATTTACTGGGATAATTAATGGGAGGCAGGGAGCTATCATTATCTATTCCATTAGTTTACACCTGTGATTTCACCTGCTACGACATGTCTGTTGTGAAGGGGAAAAAAACGTTATGAAACTTGAAGTGCAAACACAACCCGAGTGGTGTGATGTTCGTACAGGTGTGTCTTCAGTGGGTCCAGCCTGTCGTGAGGGGACAACATGCCGGTCTGAACTGGTGTTTGGAGGCCAGCATCAGCGAGCTGAAATAAGCATCCCGTCATGCACTGCGCTGTATTTACACGTTGCCCCAGTTGTCCACTTACCGCTGTAGTTTTCTTAGAAGGTTTAATGCGACCAAATATCTGTATCGTCTGTTTCACCATTTTTTCCCCTCTAAATAAAGCACAAAATAAACTCCTCCGCATCGCTGGTTAGCTGGTTAGCTCGCTGGCTAACGCTGTGCTGGCGCACTACTTTGTTGCAGCCGGTTGCCAGGCGACCGCGGTCCCCTCCAGCTGATAAAGATCGTCTATGTTTCTGAAGATGATTCATCAGAGGGAAATGCTGTTCTCTCTTCTTTTGATGCCGGTTATTCTCTGAGCTGGTGCTTTGTGTATTCAAGACAAAAGGTCACTGCAGGTTCAGTGACTCATCCGGTGGTTATATTGACAGAGGTGTATTCAGCACTGGAGCCACTCCTCACACATAACATACAAATAAGTTCAACAACAATTGACAGACTGGACAGTCATGGATATATCATAAAATAAGACCGTAAGCAATAATTACAACGCACCTCCCATGTTTGAAGTATTGTTCTTCACTGTGTGTACTGTATCTGGATGTAGAAAGAAAAAAAACGTTCAAATAAACAACCAAAAAACACCACCAGCAGCAAACCATATCATTTAACAGGTGCAAACATTCTGTGTTTTAGGAGATGAACGATTTGAGAGTGTTCGAATAAGAAATGAGAGAGACCGCAGTGCCGAATTCTGCACGTGTTTTGAAGGTCCAACGGGTGGAATGCAACAGTCCTTTACGGTACTAGCCGGTTGGCGTTGCATGCACGTGCGCACGCACACACGCACACATACACACACACACACACACGCACCACACTGCATCTGTTGATGTGCAGCTTTAGGGGTTAAACTATCATTGCTGTGGTTGAAGTGGACTTTTGAATAATGCCACTTATATTACCTGTGCAGTGTGCGGCTTACTAAGAACACTGGCAGATGTTATATAATAACACCGAGATCCACCAGCAGAAGGCACAACGTGCCCGCCTGAGAAACAGAAGTTCACTTATCAGCTTACTTACACAGAACCATATGTCTTGTATTTGGGAAGGCGGGGGTGTGTGGTGGTGGGTGCCTTTGACCCTGTCTCCAATGTCTGTTTCTGGTATTCCACCTAAACCCTGTAGGCCCCCCGCCCGACAAATATAGCCGACCAGTAGGCCTTCTTCCCAGCTGCACACCAGCCAGCGTAGAAAGGCTGGTTTCATGGTGGCACTCGGGAGAATGGATCGTGTTGGTTCCGGTGCATTCCTCGGGGCCACAGAAACAAACAAAAATAATACTTTGTGTGTGGTGCCATGCTTTTCGAATATGGTGCTGTGTGTCTTGTTGTGCATGGCTGTGTCCTACATGCTGCTGCTTTTAGTGGGCAGTTTGATTTCAATGTGCACATAAGCACGTGCCAAGTTCGCGGTGCAGTTGCCTCTCCAGCATTAGTCTCAGACAGAAATGCTCAACCTGCTATAAAAAACAAGATATTTGAAATAAAATACTAAACTATTCCAATAAATACTACAACACTACACTATACGTGTTCCCTCCGTGTACCCTAATACATACTCGTCCTTGTTTCCTAAGCAAATAAACGAGGTAAAGATGCCACACATGACTTCTTAGAACAACATAAACAGTCTGTCCTCTCGCATAGGGACGAGCATTCATGAGAGGATTGTGTGAGGATAACCAATGCGTTTTCACACGGGCTCCAAATGGTGTGACATGTAGCCCCCCCCCCCCCCCCCTACAATAAAATAAAAAAGAGCAGCCTTTCAGAGGGTTTGCTGCCGACATGCTGATGAAAGCTAACCCTGGAGCAGTGAGACTACTTCAAACAGTAGCGTGTTCACTGGGGCCGCCAGGTGAGGCGCGTCCTCGTGGCCGCCATGCTGGAGGTCTGCAGCTCGTGGGCACGCCAGGACGAACAACCGGCTAAAACCGTCCAGGAGCATGTCCGCTTGGTTTGCCAGCCACGTCGATGCACTAAATATTCCCACACTGGTTATGACAAATATACTGGAGGTTAATTTGCTAAATGAGCCAGAACAGCAGCGGGAAAAGCTGTTTGTTCGGGTTTCCTAGTGTCCAAGCTACAACTGGCAGCACCTCATCGCCCAAGTCTTCTGTGCCACACCATCTAAAGTGGGAACCTTTCCAGTTTCATTGAATAGCTTATTAAATGTATCTTTGTTTTTTGTTTTTTGCATATGAACTTTTTCTGAACCTCCATAATGTATATGCTCATCCAGCATTCGTAGCTGTACCTCATAAAGTACATATACCATCATAAACCAAGACGTATGAAGGCCGCGCAGGGGCCGGGTGGGAAGGTGAGGAATGGGTCAAACCTTTAACCCGGGAGCCCCCCCCCCCCCCCCCCCCCCCCCCCGTGGGAAAAGGGGAAGTCTGCGTTGATACATTTGTCACATAACCTGCTCACTTCAGCAGCACTTTTCTGTTGATATTTGAACCCAAACCACGATCTTATTCAGAAACCTAAGTGGTTGTGTTGCCGCAACCGCACTGAGTTGTTTTCCTGTGAAGACGAAGGTTTATTTTGAAGAGGCCCCGCATCGGTGCAGCGAGCGGAAACTGACACGTGTTGCTGGAAAGTGGCTTTAGATATCATATGACCGGCTTCACGAGGGCACTTTGCTATATGCTTTACATCAGAAGTCCCTCAGAAAGTGGTGAAGTCACTATATATGTTGTTCATATGGTTTCTTAAAACCGCTCCACAGTATGAACCATGCGCGTTCCCATGGGACCAAAGAGAGGAAAGAGAGCATCACTGGAGCTGGTGACAAAAATACAGCGCAGTGGTTTCATTGAGAGAACCCTACGTGCAGCCTTTGAAAAAAAAAAAAAAAAAGAGGTGCCCATGAGTTCCAAGAAGGAAGCAACGTTTCCAACTTTCTACAAAATGATTAAATATGTAAATCTGTTTCCCTGAAGGCAGGCAATGAGTAAACCATCCGAGGGCTGGACTGGGCTAGTTAGGGAGCTGTGAACTAATTTCCTGTTTTGGTCCATGTGTTGTCTTCAGCTGCAGCTGACATAGCTATGGTTTCCCCCCAGAGGAGGCAACCAACTGGTACTGCACGAGTCCGGCACACGGAAACGGACTTCAAAAATACTTTTTTTACTCACAAACACTTTTTTTTCTTCTTCTTTCTTTTTGCATTTCCCCGTGGCAAAGCGAAGGAACCTCAAAAAATGTCCCGTAATTCTGACGCTGTGATTCTCTTTCATCTCCCTGTGTTGGGTTCACAGGGAGATCAGGTGACAAGAGAAAGTGTCAAGAGGGGAATTGTCGCCGTGGATGCAGATTATGTACGGTGACGTGTGCAAGCACGCAGACACACACACACACACACGTGCATGCTTCATCAACCCTTAAAGGTATACAGTAAAGGCTGTTGATACAGATAAAGGTCGAGGCTAAAAACAGGAACAAAACTCGTGGAAAAACAACTCCGGCGGCAGAAACCAGTTTTTTCAGTCGTCTCTGCCAGGATTCGTCACTTTTATCTGAAAGCGGTGGCCTGGCAGCTAATCAAGAAGGTGTGTTCGGTGTGTGCAGCACTCGCCCGACAGTCTGTGGTTGGAATTTTGCGTGGATGTTTGGCAAAAGATGAGCTGGTTCCCCGTAATGTGCTGCGTGTGTGTACTTGTGTACTTGTCTGGTGCAGTGCAATACATCTGGGGGAAATTAGTTATTTCTGCACAGATGTCACACATGTTGCCACATCACGGTTCCCCGGTCGCATCTGACTAATGCTGCGTTCACACCAAAAGTGTTGAGGATTTTTCGCGCGAGTAGATTCCATGCAAAGTCAATGCGAATGTTTGCGGATAAAGCAAATTTTCGGGCGGGCGGCGCAAATGGATTTGCGAAAGCCAATCAGCGTGGAGATGATCCCCCCGTCATCACTGACGTCGTGCCGTTGGTGAATCTAACTGGCTGCTGCTACTTTAGTAGCACTGGAAGCGGCAGTTATCCAGACGTAGTCGGTGACATTCACCGAGCTGCGTGAGCCCACGATGTTATGAACCCAAACACGAGGGCGTTAGATGTTGTGGGATTTCCACTACAAGTATAAAGCAGAAATGGTGGTTATCTCTTCCATGGTGGATGGTGAAATGATAACTGTTTCCACGGAGTAAAGCCACAGAGATAAGCCACACCCCCTCTCTGGCACGAATGAAGAGAGTGACGCGAATAAAGCACAAATAGTCGGACGAGTAAACTCACGCAAGTAAAGCGTTGTGAATATGCATAACACTCATTTGTGCTGGTGGGGAGCGAGGTAACTAGTTTATCTTTGTATTCAACTGGAGATCAGAAAGAATATGGATAAACAGGAAAGCAATCAATGCTCTCCGAAATCTCAGAACGAGTAACTGGGGATATATAAAAAATCCTTTGTTGTTCAATGTTCAAATCATTGAAAAAGAACACGTTTCGACCATAGGTCTTCGTCATGGCATTTAACAGACCTAACCGGTGTGGACCAATGGGAGGAGATCACATGGCCTGGATGATATGGTTAGCTGGCCACGGCGCGATCGCTGTTCCCAGTTCTACAAAGTATATTTACTCTGGCCGACTTTTGGTATAGGGCCTATGTAGAAACAAAGCCCTCCTCACGGGGACCGGGCGGGCGGTCAGTGACTAAAGTGGCATTGCATTTCATGAAACCCATCCGTATGTTCTTGTCTGCGTCACTTTTAGACCACCGCTCGCTTGCAGCACCAAACAGTAGGCCGCCAAAGTGGGAGTGTTCCTCCGTGTGCAGCCCGTGGGTATGGAGGCTGCGGTAAATGTGAACATTTATTTGTGAGTGGGAATAAAAACAAGCTGTAAACACTACGCCCTCCGCAGCTCCTGACTAATCAATCCCTGAGGAAAGCCTGCAGGAATGGTTTTGATTCGGCCAGGCCATTATTACAGAGTAGGGGAAGATGATGCTTCAGTTAAGTAGCTGCCTCTCTGTGGCTTAGTGTTGAGGTTAGATAGATTCCATAGGATGATATGTTGCTGGGTGACCGTGTGTGTGCGTATGTGTCGTCCCAGTTCTGTCTGAGGGTGGCCACATGAGGCTCAGCGGTAGAAGGCTCCTTTAACCAAAGGAGGACGATTAGAGACCAGCTCCTGCTGCTACGGTGGTACTGCTATGCTTATACTGTGAAGCCGCTGAGTGTCATCACACAAACACACACATGGACCAGGCATACGCATAGGCTTACACACAGGGCGGATGGGAAAAAAAGATTCACTCTTTTGAACGCTGGGAACGTGGTGACCGCCCATCACGTGCAGTTAACATCAAAAAGACCTACGCGTAAAAACCACACGTTGGGTCACATTCAGTACCTCAGGACACGGCCCGCGTTCATACTGGTGAATGGAGTCGGTCTGAGCAAGACGCATAAAAGGTCTTAACCGAGACCAGCACGAGTGGGTGCGTGCTCCAGTCGGAGAGGGAACAACTGCAAGCGAGTTATTTTCGGCGTAGAATTACGCGGTCGCTGTGGTGAGAGGAGGTCAGCGCATGCTCTGACCTATACATGTAAGTTAGCGTGTAGGGTGCATGGATCCTATTTTCACCACGTCACCACCGGCCTTAAAAATGTGTCCGTGCCCACACTGACCAACAAGGCACGAGTGTCCCCGTATGGCTGATAGGGCTGCATAAGTGTGCGGAGGATTTTCAGCACACACCCGGTCACACGCGCAAAGAGAGATTCATCTTTTTGGCCCCTGCTTTTCAGAATTATATTTCATTTCTTCACTTGACGAGCAAATGACCGGTGAAGTGAATTAATTAGCTAAAATAAAAAAAATAAACACGATTTCAGGTCGCCGACAGAGCAAAGCAATGAGACTGTATTTAATTTAATTATATGAAATCATAATTAATTAAAATTAAGAGACTGAAATATTGTTTTATTTTAACTGACTGGATTTGACTGACTTGGATGTGTGATAAAATGTTAGGGGAAATAATATATATTATTCTATTATTCTATAAACATAATGACAATATTGAGGGTAATGTTCTTAAAAATAACATCTTTTTCAAAAGAATTGATGAAATAAAAGAAGAAATAAAAGAAAGATATTCTCCCATAGTAATACACAACAATGTGGACAATATTGGGGGGGATTATACTTATCACTAAAAAATGTTCGATGGGTTAAACGCGTAAGTGGTGGACGTGGTGATGACATCATGACCGCGGTGTCCGCCATTGGTTTGTGGACGACGGTTTTGAAGCCTCGTTCGACGAGATCTTAAAGCTGTTAAAGAGCAAGGCCTCGTGGGGCCAAGTACCGTTAGCATGACAAAGGCTAACCTACCAGCTAACTCTAGGGCTAGCTAGCTAGCTTGAAAAACAAGTTGCCTCTGTAATTCACGTTAACTGTGTAACATGTTCATTGGGATGTTAATTTGGTATCAGACAAATGCATTTGTTTGTAATGTACTTACCGGATAAAACAGCCGACTCCTTGGAGAGTCTTCTGATACAACTAAACGCTGATCAACATCGTGACAGGTAGGTGGCCATGCCTATCATGCATGACTTTGGCTGAGTTCAATAACAATTCACCCCACGTACAGTTTTAAACATGGTTATTTTTTATATAAAGTTGGGAATGTTAACGTGGGGATGGAGCCAGTCTCAAGTGGCCAATTGAGAGAACTGTCGTTTTTGGCACTTTAGCTTCAATTCCTCAGCACTGGAGATTATAAACCATCAACCTTTTTCTAAAGAGTAAAGTTTTGACAGAGGCTGAAAAGTGACGGTAGAGCTGAGGGGAAGAACAGTTTCCTCTCACATGATATCGATATATATATATAGATGTCATTTCAATTATGTCCAGAAGCAGCACTAACCAAAGTGCTGAGTGTCTATCTCAGGCAGTCACAGCAGTGGAGTCCATGCTATTTAAGTCTGGGGTTTCAGCAGCTTCAGGGCAGTTTTCTGGGCAGTAGCTGTGTCCAAGGGAATTATTTAGGGCTTTGGTTATGTGTTATTCTCTGAGGCTTCTGCCCTCTGTTATGCTAGCTAGGTTCAGGCATATCAGACTTCAGTCTGCATTCCTGAAATACAGTATATGGATTTCCAAGAGTCCAAGACCGGCAATATTGTGGGATGGATTTGGGGACGAGCAAGAAGTCACAGACAGGGTGACATTTAGCTTTCTTTTTATAGCGGTCAGCATGTTTGTTTTTCTGTCAGTACGAAGACCAGTCAAAGAAGAAATATGAAAGTCTTTTCACGAGGCAATCGCAATGTAAAATATAACCCAGACACTCCGTAGCAATCCCTTTGTGATGCAATATTTTATAATAATTGAATATCATTTTTTAGGGTTACTTAGAGACAGATGAAATAAAAAGTGAGTGCAAACCCAAGAAACATTTTATTGGCAGTAGTTAAAGGACCTGTGTGGATCTTACAGGGCAGAGATGGAATTAAATATTCATTATTACGTATTCATGAGTGTATAATCCCCTAAAACTAAAAACCCTACCAGCTCAGAATGAGCGACATTATCTTCATGGGTCCTCTCCATGGAGTCCGCCTTGTTGCACCGCCATGTTTCTACTGTAGCCCAGAGCAAACAAAACCAAACGCTGGGCCCGCAGGTTTGTCTATACGATTGAAAAGGGGAGGGGTCACCACTAGTCGCTGCTTCATGTCACACTGTGAGCAGAATTAAGTGACGGCGTCGGTGTCTTTGCTGGGCACCTCGCAGTGACCTGCTCGGCCTCGTCCTTGTCCTCGAGGATTATCTTGAGTTGCATTTCCTGCTGTCAGTAAACATCACGCTTTCACATAACTCTCTTCGTTGGCCTCCTGGTAACAGCTTTAGAAATGCTCATCAAAGTAATTCCAAAACTATAGCCCGCGCGTACATCTGGTCCATTTTGCATGGAAAATCGGTCGCATACCTTCTCCTTTTATAGCAACTCTCGTGGTGCTCTGCATTTTTTAGCAAGTGGGGATTTTTATTTATTTTTCTTAGGCCAGAGTTGCATAATGGACATTATGTCAAGAGTTTTTTATTGATCACAGCCCAGCATGCCTCTCTTGTCTCTTACTTAAGACCCTTGGAATTCATTCTGGAGCCATCTGCATACATAAACATGTTTCTTAAGTAGTTGCGTTCCTCTTTCTCAGTTCCTCAGACATTTGTGTACATTCTTCTGAAAATGTCTTTTGGGAGAGAGGTTTGTGCATTTAAAAGGGCTGTAATTCACTCACTCAAGTGTGGAAGCAAGTGAGTAAACACACACACACACACTCACACGCCCACGGACACACACAGACACACAAGTTTGGCTGCTTGATGCGATTCAATACAGTACGCGCTTGTCAACTGTTCCTTCCCTCTGCTCCATCCCTCCATCCCAGCTGCATGTGGTCAGGAGGTTGGACGGTGGGCGGGGATGCTCGGCAGTGGGGAAAGTGGGTGGATTAGGCCGTCCCTTCACGGGGCTA